>NC_134275.1:6401357-6461357 GCF_031893055.1 Leptodactylus fuscus
CAGAGGACAGACGCTGGTGTATGGAAGTAGTGCAAAGGACAGACGCTGGAGTATGGAAGTAGTGCAGAG
Organism: Leptodactylus fuscus; assembly: GCF_031893055.1. NCBI lineage: Eukaryota > Metazoa > Chordata > Amphibia > Anura > Leptodactylidae > Leptodactylus > Leptodactylus fuscus. The sequence goes on from NC_134275.1 coordinate 6,401,427, forward strand.
GACAGACGCTGGTGTATAGAAGTAGTGCAGAGGACAGACGCTGGTGTATGGAAGTAGTGCAGAGGACAGACGCTGGTGTATAGAAGTAGTGCAGAGGACAGACGCTGGTGTATGGAAGTAGTGCAGAGGACAGACGCTGGTGTATGGAAGTAGTGCAGAGGACAGACGCTGGTGTATGGAAGTAGTGCAGAGGACAGACGCTGGTGCATGGAAGTAGTGCAGAGGACAGACGCTGGTGTATGGAAGTAGTGCAGAGGACAGACGCCGGTGTATGGAAGTAGTGCAGAGGACAGACGCTGGTGTATGGAAGTAGTGCAGAGGACAGACGCTGGTGTATGGAAGTAGTGCAGAGGACAGACGCTGGTGTATGGAAGTAGTGCAGAGGACAGACGCTGGTGCATGGAAGTAGTGCAGAGGACAGACGCCGGTGTATGGAAGTAGTGCAGAGGACAGACGCTGGTGTATGGAAGTAGTGCAGAGGACAGACGCTGGTGTATGGAAGTAGTGCAGACAGATGCTGGTGTATGGAAGTAGTGCAGAGGACAGACGCTGGTGTATGGAAGTAGTGCAGAGGACAGACGCTGGTGTATGGAAGTAGTGCAGAGGACAGACGCCGGTGTATGGAAGTAGTGCAGAGGACAGACGCCGGTGTATGGAAGTAGTGCAGAGGATAGACGCCGGTGTATGGAAGTAGTGCAGAGGATAGACGCTGGTGTATGGAAGTAGTGCAGAGGATAGACGCCGGTGTATGGAAGTAGTGCAGAGGATAGACGCTGGTGTATGGAAGTAGTGCAGAGGACAGACGCTGGTGCATGGAAGTAGTGCAGAGGACAGACGCCGGTGTATGGAAGTAGTGCAGAGGACAGACCCTGGTGTATGGAAGTAGTGCAGAGGACAGACGTTGGTGTATGGAAGTAGTGCAGAGGACAGACGCTGGTGTATGGAAGTAGTGCAGACAGACGCCGGTGTATGGAAGTAGTGCAGAGGACAGACGCTGGTGTATGGAAGTAGTGCAGAGGACAGACGCTGGTGCATGGAAGTAGTGCAGAGGACAGACGTTGGTGTATGGAAGTAGTGCAGAGGACAGACGCTGGTGTATGGAAGTAGTGCAGAGGACAGACGCTGGTGTATGGAAGTAGTGCAGAGGACAGACGCTGGTGTATGGAAGTAGTGCAGAGGACAGACACTGGTGTATGGAAGTAGTGCAGAGGACAGACGCTGGAGTATGGAAGTAGTGCAGAGGATAGACGCTGGTGCATGGAAGTAGTGCAGAGGACAGACGCTGGTGTATGGAAGTAGTGCAGAGGACAGACTCTGGAGTATGGAAGTAGTGCAGAGGACAGACTCCGGTGTATGGAAGTAGTGCAGAGGACAGACGCCGGTGTATGGAAGTAGTGCAGAGGACAGACGCTGGAGTATGGAAGTAGTGCAGAGGACAGACTCCGGTGTATGGAAGTAGTGCAGAGGACAGACGCTGGTGTATGGAAGTAGTGCAGAGGACAGACGCTGGTGTATGGAAGTAGTGCAGAGGACAGACGCCGGTGTATGGAAGTAGTGCAGAGGACAGACGCTGGTGTATGGAAGTAGCGCAGAGGACAGACGCTGGTGTATAGAAGTAGTGCAGAGGACAGACGCTGGTGTATGGAAGTAGTGCAGAGGACAGACGCTGGTGTATGGAAGTAGTGCAGAGGACAGACGCTGGTGTATGGAAGTAGTGCAGAGGACAGACGCTGGAGTATGGAAGTAGTGCAGAGGACAGACGCTGGTGTATAGAAGTAGTGCAGAGGACAGACGCTGGTGTATGGAAGTAGTGCAGAGGACAGACGCTGGTGTATGGAAGTAGCGCAGAGGACAGACGCTGGTGTATAGAAGTAGTGCAGAGGACAGACGCTGATGTATGGAAGTAGTGCAGAGGACAGACGCTGGTGCATGGAAGTAGTGCAGAGGACAGACGCCGGTGTATGGAAGTAGTGCAGAGGACAGACGCTGGTGTATAGAAGTAGTGCATAGGACAGACGCTGGTGTATGGAAGTAGTGCAGAGGACAGACGCTGATGTATGGAAGTAGTGCAGAGGACAGAAGCTGGTGTATGGAAGTAGCGCAGAGGACAGACGCTGGTGTATAGAAGTAGTGCAGAGGACAGACGCTGATGTATGGAAGTAGTGCAGAGGACAGACGCTGGTGTATGGAAGTAGTGCAGAGGACAGACGCTGGTGTATTAAAGTAGTGCAGAGGACAGACGCTGGTGTATGGAAGTAGTGCAGAGGACAGACGCTGGTGTATGGAAGTAGTGCAGAGGACAGACGCTGGTGTATGGAAGTAGTGCAGAGGACAGACGCTGATGTATGGAAGTAGTGCAGAGGACAGACGCTGGTGTATGGAAGTAGTGCAGAGGACAGACGCTGGTGTATGGAAGTAGTGCAGAGGACAGACGCTGGTGTATGGAAGTAGTGCAGAGGACAGACGCTGGTGTATGGAAGTAGTGCAGAGGACAGACGCTGGTGCATGGAAGTAGTGCAGAGGACAGACGCTGGTGTATGGAAGTAGTGCAGAGGACAGACGCTGGTGTATGGAAGTAGTGCAGAGGACAGACGCTGGTGTATGGAAGTAGTGCAGAGGACAGACGCTGGTGTATGGAAGTAGTGCAGAGGACAGACGCTGGTGTATAGAAGTAGTGCAGAGGACAGACGCTGGTGTATGGAAGTAGTGCAGAGGACAGACGCTGGTGTATGGAAGTAGTGCAGAGGACAGACGCTGGTGTATGGAAGTAGTGCAGAGGATAGACGCTGGTGTATAGAAGTAGTGCAGAGGACAGACGCTGGTGTATGGAAGTAGTGCAGAGGACAGACCCTGGTGTATGGAAGTAGCGCAGAGGACAGACGCTGGTGACTCCAGCCAACACTGCACAATGTCTGCCAGAGCTCATGAGTAACGTCATGATCTCTTGGCTACAATATATTAGTCATTTATTGCGTCGATTCTTACAGATGTAGCAGAGCTGAATTTGTCATTCCTGTATTCTAGGTTTACCTGCAGTCTTACGGAAAAACATGTAATATATTGTGAACGATAGCCTTAGCTTTGCTGCAGTAGCAAGTTCAACTCTGTCTGATTCTGAGCCATAGACCGTAAAGGTGAAACAATAGGACGCTTTATATGCATCAATTCACAATCCCATTGTCTGAATAGATTTGGCTGTGACATGAGATATTTTGCGAATTGATGCATTTGGATCGCTGCATGTATTCGGAATAGAAGGACACGTCAAACGTCAAGGACACTTAATTCAGTCCCTGGGAATCCGTACATTTAGCAGCTTTGTGACTCTGGAACTTTGAGCAACTGCTACTTTATCCGCAGTGTTACAACTTACGGTTATATAACATTTATATATGATCTATATCTATGCTGGCCCTGCAAATTGAAAATGCAATAAACTTGCAATGCCATAGGCATTGCTGCTCTGCGGCACATCCAATTTGCCAGTCCAATCACCTTGCACGTTTTGCTTGTGAGAATCGGAAGATCGCATGAAAGCGAACCAGTGGGTGCCATGTTACTAAAGTACAAATTTTCTAGGAATGTCTCAGTAAGATACAGAACCGGACTACATGTACCTGGCTCTATTTCATGATGGTAAACACTGTATACTGAGTGCGCCTGGGGTCTGTCACACACAGAATCCTCTGCAACAGTCCCATTCGTAGGATTGACAGTTGCAAAAATGAAGGGGCTCGGCACCAAAGCAACCCCATCCAGATAAATGCAATAGTTTGCAATGCTAGAAATCAATGACTTCTTCAGATACGCTAGAATTATTTGGTTTGAACACATCTCACAGACTGGTTGGCACAAATATATGTAATTTTTGCATTCATAGTAAGACGCCTTATTTTGGAATTGAGTAGAGGTCCAAAATCAGATTTGCCCCTCGTGTTTGGTAAACCGTTCGGGGAGTCCGCATGGGGAGCCCCCTGAACAGAATGCTAAATGCATTGGCAACCAGTGTGCAGTGAAAGCACATGGACGCCATAAACTATAATGAGGTCCTTGTTCTTTCCGCATGGTGTCTACACAAGTCATGTGGACAGGAAAGTAGATCATGAAGCACTTTTCTCTCCATGGAGACCGTGCTGAAATCTCATGGACCCCATTATAGTCTATGGGGTCCGTGTGCTTTCTCTGCACACCGCTTGTCAATGCGTTCGGTAGTCGGTTCGTGGGGTTCCCCTGCAGACTCCCTGAACGGATTACCAAATGTATATGTGAACCGAGCCTAAGATCAATGGGAAAAGCATCTGCAGTAGGGTTTTCCGATTATTTTCCAGCCACGATCGTGAAATTTGCTCGATTGCTGATCGGGATTCGATCTTTCCCAATCTTTCAACCCTCATCTCCAGACAAGCTAGAATTTTTTGCTTTGAACACATCTCACAAACTGGTTGGCACAGATATATGTAATTTTTGCATTCATAGTAAGACGCCTTATCTTGGAATTGAGTAGAGGTCCAAAATCAGACTTACAACCACTGTGAGCTTCTGACATACCAGACGTTCATTTGGGCTAGACGAATTCTTTTAGCAAAGTTGCACAATTTTGCGTTTTTGGTTGACTTTTTGAGTTATTGTTTTATTTTAAATGTAGATTGGGAGCCCCATATAGAAATCATCATGCACATTTTTTTCCCCTATCAGTATGTCTTTGTAGAATGGGAGTAAATCCACACAAACACGGGGAGAACATACAAACTCCTTGCAGATGTTGTCCCTGGCAGGATTCGAACCCAGGACTCCAGTGCTGCAAGGCTGCAGCACTAACCACTGAGCCACCATGTTGCCCCTAACTTTTTGAGTTATTGTTTGTGAAGAAGTGTTTGATACATTTTTGGAACTTTGCTGACCCGCCATATCATAGGAACGTAGAAGCGTCTCCCCTCCTCTGTCACTTGATTTCTTGCCATTTCCTTCCACCTCCTTTATACATTGCCGCCTCTTTGATTTTCACTTCTTTATTTTAGGCTCTGATGTTTTTTTTCACTTTGTTCCGTTCAGTGGTCCTTACAGAGAGAAAAAACTCCAGAAACGTTTCTATTAATGGCCCATTGATTTTACTTTGCCGTCACTTGGCTTCAATTAGCCTCTGTATTTATGTGCGGAGTCGTAGATGTCGCCTCTCATGCGATAAGGGCCGAGTCTATAAGTTATTACAAGCACATACTTTATTCATGGGCTCACAGCTGTATTACATATTTGTGTTGTGCAGGTCCATAGAAATCTGGAGGAACTTTATACCATGGCCTAGGGATTGCAATGTGAATGAGGCCTAAATTCTAAATTCTGTATTAGTAGGTATATAGGCAGATCCCAATATTGCCCGAATACAGAACAACCACCAAACAAATCCTGTGCACAGAAGACATTTAGCAGGTCCCATGATGGCGACTTTCTTCCATATTAGTGAAATACACTATGTGATCAAAAGTATCCAGACACCCCCAAAAACATCCGAGTTCCATATTCGGTGCATTGTGCTGCCCCCTACTGCCAGGTCCTCCATATCAGTGACCTCAGCAGACATTAGACATCGTGAGAGAGCAGAATGGGGAACTCACGGACTTTGAACGTGGTCAGGTGATTGGGCGCCACACATCACGCAGGTCAATGCCAAACAACGCCTCGCTTGGTGTAAGGAGCGTAAACATTGGACGATTGAACAGTGGAAAAACGTTGTGTGGAGTGACGAATCACGGGACACAATGTGGCGATCCGATGGCAGGGTGTGGGTATGGCGAATCCCCGGTGAACGTCATCTGCCATCGTGTGTAGTGCCAACATTAAGATTCAGAGGCGGTGGTGTTATGGTGTGATGGTGTTTTTCATGGAGGGGGCTTGCACCCCTTGTTGTTTTGCGTGGCACTATCACAGCACAGGCCGAAATTGATGTATTAAACCCCCTCTTGCTTCCCACTGTTGAAGAGCAATTCGGGGATGGCGATTGCACCTTACAACACGATGGAGCAACTGTTCATACTGCACGGCCTGTGGCGGAGTGGTTACACCACAATAACATCTCTGTAATGGACGGGCCTGCACACAGTCCTGACTTGAATCCTATAGAACACCTTTGGGATGTTTTGGAACGCAGACTTGGTGCCAGGCCTCACCGACCTACATCGATACCTCTCCTCAGTGCAGCACTCCGTGAAGAATGGGCGGCCATTCCCCAAGAAACCTTCCAGCACCTGATTGAACGTCTGCCTGCGAGAGTGGAAGCGTCATCAAGGCTAAGGGTGGGCCAACACCATATTGTATCCAGCATTACCGATGGAGGCGCCACCAACTTGTAAGTCATTGTCAGCCGGGTGTCCGGATACTTTGGATCACATAGTGTATATCTGGTAGCACAGCTGCTGAGACCTGCACTATACCTGAGTATATAGCTGCTATCATACACCCGTGTCAGCGGAGAGGAGCTGATTGTAAGATCCATTTTCATGACATACATATGAAGATGTAGCAGAGCTGAGTTTGCATTTTGCTACAATGTTCTTGGACCCTGTGGACTTTCTGTCCACACGATGCGTTGCCGCCACGCTTTTCCCCACAGCGCTTCTTTGTTGCAGGACCTTAGAATAACGGGGCTGCCTCGCGCAAACAAAAGCTAAAAACTTCAACATCTTACATGACTTTTTTGCCTCCTGATTCTTGACTGGATGATTCTATCTCAGATTTGGAAGAAACGTTTCCCTTTCATCCGTATGGAGAGACCATCACTTCTTGACACGCTCATGTTGCTTTTAGGCGTTTTTTATAATATTTCTCTATTGAGTCTTGAACCCAGAACCTCTGATATGGAAGGGAACAATCTAGTGGGAAGATCTATCCAGTAACCTCCTGCTAGAGGGGGATTTTCTCAGCCTAAAAACCTCCATAGCAAAGTGAATCTTTACAAAGCACTTCTAAGGCACAGCATACAGAGAGCGATCTCTATATACCGGTACGTGGGACCTGCAAAGAAGAACAGTGGTATTGAGACTGCCAGGCCTAGGAACTCCTTCCACTAATACGAGGTGAATGCGTCACTCACCTCCACTGTGTTGTTGCATTGCAGAGGTCCAGGGTTCAAGACCCAGCAGAACAATATTATAGAGAGCGCCTGAAATATTTAAGGGTGGTATGAGAGTGCTGGGAGTGGAAGGTCTCCCTGCACAGGAGTAGGGGGAGCTGGTCCTCCTGTATGGAGAGAAGGGGCAAAAAACTCATGTGCAATGGTGAAATTTTTAATAATTTAGCTTTTTGCTAAAAATGTTTTCATTTGGAAACATTTTTTAAGCCAAACAACACTTTAAATTGCACCTGTCAGATATGTGGTCCTATGTCAGAGTGGGGTGTAATACAGGGGGAGAAGCCGAGCCCTGTGAGACATAAATCCGGTGCAAACCTGTGCACCGAAATGGAAATCTACACCAGTCAGTAACTGGCACAGATATCCTGTATAACACCATGAAATTGATGTGCGTTATAATAAGTAAGTCTGGCTGACATGTGCCCACCCTGCCCTGCTGTACCCACATTCACTGAGAGTGCTCGGCAAGGCACAGACTAGGGATATGTTGCATTTTTGTTGCAAGAGAGGGCCTTGTCCAAAAGATGTCCTGGTCCCGGGCATCTACTCATCTTATTGACCTATGTCATAGAGTGATCCTTGGAGAATTAACAAGCACTCCAATATATGACAAATGTTTGACACCTGCAACACTTGACTTGTGACATAGGCTTATGGTCTCTGGTTTAATCCAGGGGATACATGGTGTTTTCTCTGCAGTGGTCTCTGAAATCCCTTGGTGTTTAGCAGCATGTTAAGTCTGCTTAGTGCTGACCCTTGTCCATTGCTGAGAGACCAGATAATGCTGTGAGCCCCTGCTACACCAATTTCCAATTATGTCTGTGTTTTTTATAGGGCTAACGTATAGGTGCACAGGTCCAGTTACAAAAAATGCATAACCCTCACTTCATTTTGATGGAGATACAAAGGAAACACTAACACGTCTCTCTTTTTGCAAAATCCTCAACAAAGCAAGAAACAATTGCAGCATGTGTGACCTTAGCCTATGATTAGGATAGACCACCAATCCCTGCACAATCAGCACCATGTCAGGTACTATACAGTGCACAGAGCTGGACATGACTGCAGCTCTGTGTTACTCCCATCTGACAATGGGCCATTAAAAAAAAAAAACCCTGGAAACCCCTTTTAAGTTCCTGTAAGGGTATATACCGTAATTAACCAATTCATGACCAGATATTGGATTGTGTGGCATGTTCCAGTGTCATCAATAGGTTCCAGTGATATTCTGACGATTGTTGCTTCTTATGGGCACCAACCGCGCTCCAAGTAGAACGTCACATTATTCCCCTGTAATGGATGGGTGGATGGGTGTTGCGGCCATGTTTTGTTTTCCAAATCCTGCTTTGGTGATGATAAAAAGTAGTTGAGTAATGGTTAAGGATCAGCTCACATATCGAGAGAGAGTCAATTACACGACATGTTGAACCTGCTATTTGATCCTGTAATTAGAGCGAACCAGTCACCGAGCCTTATTCACACTACTGAATGTCTTACAGAGCTTGGCAGAGGTTACGAAGCCCTGTCTGATATTCGCAGCTCGGGGTTGTTAATATTGCTGCGGAATTTTACAGCTAATTGAAGCAATGCCATGTAATCCGTTAATGGTACATGTATACCGTGTGCGGGTCTGTACGGTGTCGGTAGCTTAATATTCGATATATTCGATATCTCACATAGACGCACATGCTGGGGCTGATTTCCTAACATCGGTGAGTGCCTGCCTTGCTAATAAGATCCGCTGGCATGAGACGTCCCAGAGTAATTAAGAGGCATAATAATATATTAAGTTTGGCACATCTTGAGATGTCTGAGTGCCACAATCTGCAATCTAGGCCAGCAAGGATCTGGCGGAGATCTCAGCTATAATTTATGCCATTTTTTGCAGCATAAATTATAATATATTTGTAACCTGATCTGCGTTCAGATTTGGCCACTTTTTTTTAAAAAAAAAAAAGGTCAGAAAATTTGAGAAATTGCACATGCAAAAAAATTGCACCTTGCAGAGAAGTGGAGTAAATAAAACTTGCAATATTTAAGGGCATCACATTCTACTGTTCCGTGCGGACTCAGCGCAAAGAGTAGACAGATCCCATTATAGTCTATGGGGTCCATGTGCTTTCACTGCACAGCGCTTACTAGTGCGATCGGTAGTCCGTTCGGGGACTCCCCCCAATGGATTACCGACACAGATGTAAACAAGGGGCTACGGCAGGAGATGGGAAAGATGCAGAAGGAGCTGGCATTGGAGCACTTTCCTGCAATGACTCTCAGAGTATGGGTGAAGCAGAGCTGGAACGTTCCTTGTGCAACAGGCATAGCTGTAACAGTTTGGCTTTGGGGCAATGTGGCTGCCACTTTGTCTCCGTCCTTCCAAGTGAATACTGCTGCCGACTACAAGCTGTTCACCTTTACTCCGTTGGGTGAAACTGGTTTTGCTGCTACTTGTCTACTGGGAGTTAAGTCAGATCTGGCTGCCACCCAATTGCAGGCTCCCTCCTTAACTGACTTAGCTAGGAACGTACCCTCTTAAATAGGCAGCCGTGACCCATGTCCAGGGGTATGCAGTTGCCTGGTGCCATGCATCCCCATGCAAACTAGGAGACCAGACTCCACCGTACATTGGAGATGCAGCCACTTGTGCCAATGTGTCCCCATATGAAGTGTTTATACAAACAAATCCACCCCTGCCAGGGGCCATGTGGATCTTACTGACCTTACTCTGCCTGGCCATGCCCATGAAGCCTAACAATAACATACAGAAATATCAACATATGGCAGAAGAGTTCCCAAGTACCGCACAATCTTACACCTAGAGTCTAGACAGTCATAGATCTGCCTAGGGATAGTTACAAGCAGCCAAAACATTTTAATTTGACTCTGTAAGGGCGGGTTCACACCTGAGCCCGTGCCCGCTTTAGGCAGTCCGGATGGGTTTCCGTCTTCTGCCCCGAGAATCTGGACAGAGGACGGAAACCCGGCAGTCAGTTTTCAAACTCATTCGCTTTAATGGGTTTGCAAAGAGACCGCCCATGAGCATTTTGTGCCTGTCCGTGATGAAACCATTTTTTTTAACCGGACACAAAGTCAGACATGCAGGACTTTGGGTCTGGTTAAAAAAAACGGTTTTGCCGCGGAGAGGCACAAAACGCTCGCGGGCAGTCACTTTGCAAACCCATTCAAGTGAATGGGTTTGAAAATTGACTGTTGGGTTTCCATCCCCTGTCTAGATTCTCGGGCCAGAAGACGGAAACCCATCAGGATTGCCTAAAGCGAACACGGGCAAAGGTGTGAACCTGCTCTAAGGGAAGTTTTTTAATATTTTCACTGCAGAAGGTATCTTAAAAATTCTCACATTTTTCTACTTTTTGACAACTGACTTGCCAAGGCTAGAGTTTAGCAGATGGGGGTGCAATCTCATAGACCCTGCCAAATGTATGGAAACTCAACTCAAGTCCCTGGCAGCTGCTAGTTGGCACAGATTTGATATTCTGGCACATGGAGCACCAGAGATTTGCCTAATGTATTAAGAAGCATGCGTCTCTAAATCCGGCACCTCTTACCCCATCACAGGGGAGATCCAGACCGCTGTCGGCAATACGAGTCTTGATACATCTCTCCTTATGTCTCTGTATATGATTTGGGACTGTTTTCCAGTTCTAGATTCTATAAAGATATATAAAGGACGCCCAGAAGTTTAGACATATTTAGATAAGAAAAGAGCGCGTTTGCTTTAAGATCCTCGGCTTATTATTTGCTCTGAGCTTTGTAATACAACTAAATGTATCTCTCAATCTGTGCAACTTCCGATCCCTTATCTCTGTAGACAGCCCGGGCCCTGTCTCACATGCTGCTTGTCTTCAGCTTGAAGACTCTGGACCAGTTGTGACAGGATCTATGTCAGCACATCATTTCACCTCATCCACTGATGCAATGCCTGATGAAGTGGAAAGATGAGCGATTTTCCACCTGGATTATACCATACGTTTCATTAAATGACATGTTGAGTATTTGGATACTTTAGACATTGTCGTAACGGCCAGGGTTGCAGACTGAGCTGCAGAGGGGCCCAGCAGCCAAGGGGCCCCTTATGACTCAAGCACCTAGTGCTTACTATAGACCATAAAAGCAAAGCATGAAAGAGGGAACCTCAGAGTCCAGGGAGAGTAGAAGACACGGAAGACAATATGGTGATTGGAAGCTTTGCATCCAGGAGCTGAGACGTACTCTGGGGCTTATGTGGGTCCTAAAGCCCTTCTGGACTCTGGTATTGTAAATGGCGTATGATAGGTAGGAAAGTGAGTTAACCCCAGAGCTTCAAGGATTGGGGCTGTTTGCTAAGCAAATATACTTACTTGCTGATTTATTTTTTGGCTGAGATTTTGGAAAATTTCAGTATACCCACGCTCCCTTTTACTAAAGCTGCACCCGAGTTGGAGAGCGGGTGGCAATTCTATGCTCCTTTATAGTATACGGCATGCCCTCTTTTAGTGACATGGTCACAACATGTGCTGGTCACACTATACCCCTTTTTTTGTGACGTGACTAGGGTTGAGCCAATCTTGAGATTTCAGGATCGATTTTAAAACCTGATTTCCGATCATTTTCCAGCCGATCGTGAAATTTGCTCGATCACCGATCGGGATCCCATCTTTCCCGATCCCGATTGCTCAACCCCAGTCAATGCTTCTCCATGGAAAAAGTCACTTTAGGGTTGAGCCGATCTTGAGATTTCAAAATCCAATTTCTGATCGTTTTCCAGCTGATCCCGATCGTGAAATTTGTCCGATCGCCGATCGGGATCCGATCTTTCCCGATCTCGATCGCTCAACCCTACTCAATGCTTCTCTATGGGAAAAGTCACTTTAGGGTTGAGCCGATCTTGAGATTTCAAAATCCGATTTCTGATCATTTTTCACCCGATCATGAAATTTGCTCGATCGCCAATCGGGATCCAATCTTTTCCGATCGCTCAACCCTAGATGTGATCATATAACATGCAACAGCATTTCACGGGGCCTGGGGGATACACGTAATCTTCCAGGACATTGGGAAGTCACTCCATTTTATCAGAAGAGACAACTTTGGCACGCATGCTTATAAATCATTTCTATCCAACTATATAAACATCTTCTGACACTGCACCGTCCATCACCATCACATATAGAGGCAAGAATACGTTCACGTAAGGGTTGCCCATAGTTGGATATTCTGAACCGTACCGGGGCAGCTGTTTGCATTTATATATTCTCCACTTGATAAAAAGTTAGTGATAGCAACAGCAGGAATCATTCACGTGTTTCTTGTTGCGTGGTATCACGGAGACAAATTCACAATTTATTTGCATGAATATTTGTGTATGGATCAAACAAATCAAAGCACCAACCTGAGTATGAGGTTTATTTACAGCACAAGAATAGAAACCTTGGGAAATTTGTAATCCATCAAGGATCTAACAGACACCCACGGTTCTGTTGTTTGGGGTCAGTATGTCTGCCGGTAATGTACAGTGGTGGGTTTTGGTACTGATAGTCATTGGAAGTCTTCCCGTTCTCTCCTCTTCACCTAGTTCTGGCCACTAATATGTTGCCCCCATTTACATTGCTGAGAAGTGGTTGGGATTCTGCTTCATAGGGTTAGGGTTCAGACGGCCGAGTGTGCGTCCAAGATGGGGCCAAGTCTATCACAACAGTGGATACAGTCAGATGACACTTGGAGTGACATCCGAGGGCATTCCATGATACATTGACCCAGTGGCGTAACTAAAGTCTTGTGCGCCCCGGTGCAATCTTTTGTCCGGGTCCCCCTACCTCTCCCTACAGAGAATTCTTGATCGTGGTGGATAGGGGTGCTAAGGAGTTTAATCCACCTTATTGTGGTCGGGTAATCAGTGGGTCTCCTTGGAATCTCAATACTGATGCCAGTGCTTATGAGCCCCCTAAGGCTCCTGCGCCCCAGCGTGACTTCACCATCAGCACCCCCTTGAGTTTCGCCCCCACATTGATGGCTATGAGGCTTCCAGATTCATTCTGTTAGAATAACCCGGGGCAGAATAGGACCTGCTCTATAATCATCCATATTATCAGAACCGAATGGCTCCAGAAGCCCCATAGACATGAATGCATCTGACTGCATTCCAGGGTCAACTCGGCCCCCAACTCGGAAGCCAACTTGGTCATGTGCATGGACCCTTAGGATACATTTGTGCTAGTCTAAATTTGGAGAGGAAAGTCTTGCAAGCCTGACTTTCATCCAGCAATGTCGGCAAGCAAATAACCGACACTTGACGGATGTCATCATAGTCCTTCGGGATCTATTGTTATGCGTCATTCTTCTTGTGCTACGGTGGATCAAAGGATGCAGATGTGAACGTACCCTAATACATAGCTAATACATGTAGATTTATAGTTCGGCAATCTCCACTAGCTTTGGAAGTAGCCCCGCTCTTTGTATATATATATATATATATATGTTATTATCAAAGATTGTCTTCATTATTAGGCTTCACATGCCAAGATAACAGACTCCGGTCCACGCGTCACGTCCTCCATTTACACGCCATGTTGTTGTACTAAGCGTATGCTGAATATTTCAGCTATGACAAGACGTAACGCTCATCTCGCGAAGACGCCGACCTTTCATATCAAGTGAGCGATTTGGCAGAATCTGAAATTCTGCAAATTATCCTCAGATCTCCTTTTTTTTTTATTTTAATGCTGACATATCTTTGCATTGGGAATGAGAACACATTTTGTAGTCATTTAGTGTCGAAAACTGCGTGTGCAAAGCAGTACGAGAACCTGCGCGTTATGGCTTTGATCCGAGCCGCCTGTGCACATACATATTTTAGTGACTTTATGTGGATGAGGCTGAGCCTATAAAACAGGCCTGGAAATGAGCGTCTGTCTCGCGCGTACAGAACAGAACGCCGCAGCCGAATCGGAAATCCATGGTGAACGGGATTGTCTTTGTAGTCCATATCGACCAATCCCAGCGCAGCTTTCACATCGGAAGCGCAGACTAGGCGATGAAAGCTGCGCGGTGATTGCTCGCTAGGGGCAAGACATAGTCCGTCCTCAGTTTCCTCAATGTCCCCGGATGTCTTTGATCTCTCCCTGAATCATCTTATCCCTGTTTGTGCTTTACTGTAACCGTGACATAAAGAGCGTTTCTAATACCTCACTTGGTTTCCATGACTAACGTTTTTACGTATCAGACGGATACCTCTGCGGGCCCTTCGTAATAAAGAATCTCTCTGTTTGCTGTCGAGTGTGTCATCTGATCAGTGATGTAATGGGCAGAAGAAAGACGCATTGTTTGCCCATTTGTTTTAGGAAGGAGACGTTGCTCTCGAGGTTGATGAATGGCAAGTCCTGGTAGGGCGTCGTGTAATAACACCACCGCCGACCCCATAGACCCCGGACTACTAAAATGTGTGTATAGAATATATATTATGGATGTTGTGTATCATCCTGAATGTAGAAGAGGAATGGTGAACCCCTCTGGGAATCCGAGGTCTGCAAGCAATTCCGCCAACCAAATGGTAAAGACAAACTCAGCTCGGCTATGTTTTCTAGTTGGAGGAAGGCGCGTTCGTCTTCATAAATGAGCGCACCCCCTGCTTGTCCGTAAGCCTGGGGGGAATATACACAACCTCATGGCTGGCATGGTTTTCTCATAGAGGGCCCGATGACAAGAGCAGTGCAAGAAAATTTGCAAAAACTATTATATTTTTTTAACCCTTGTACGCCAGAAATCTGCCTCTTTCAATGGGGTGTATCTGGGCTTAACCTTGATGGACTATTCTTAGGCTTGAGAGGTGCGGCCCCTCAAAACATTAGTGTTCAAGTCTTGTGGCTATGTCTGATTTTACAGTTCAGCTACGATCACGTGAGTCGGTGCTGCAGTACTAGATACGACCTCATGGGATAGAGTGTCAGTCTAGGGTCCCATGGGACGATATGGGAACACGGCGGTGGGAACGCATCGTGGTTCTTCCTGCAGCGCTTTGAACAGAAAGTTTCCTCTGCAGACTTTCTGTTATAATCATATCTACAGGGAAGCAGCCGCCATTTCCATAGATATAATGGATATGCAGCGATTTCCAAAACCGCGCTAGTTTTGGAAATCACTGCAATTTTAAATGCAAAGTGAGCATGGGATTTTCATGAATCCCATACACTTTGCAGTTAGTATAAAACGCCCCTGTGGAAACAAAGCCTGTGGGCCCCAGCCTCACGCCTACATCTCTGAAATAGAGCTTCATGAGGTAGTCACCTGGAGTGGTTTTCCACAAAAAAAACAAAAACAAATAAATGATCAAGAGTTAAACTGGTACATGGCAGCCATTCTTATAAAAGAAAGTCAAATCCTGCAGCCGTAGCAGCCAAACCAACACAGGAGGTTTCACCATCGGCCCCTTTACTAGATCTCTAGATCTTTGGAGGACCACAGATTCCCCAAATGGATCTCCCAGTGATAAAACAGACTCCAGCCAGTGGGATACCCCATGACAGCGCTTCTGAACGCACTTCCCTGAACGTAGGTTTGTTATATGGTGATATTATTTGCAGATTCCCTTGGCGAGATCCAGAATATTGGGATAAATATAGTCATAGCTGACAAAGAAATTTGCTTCAGATGTAGCAAACCCTAATGGAAACACGAAGCGCCGTACCATAGTCCTCTTCATATCGAAGGAAAGTGAGCCAGATAGGAATTTTGGTTAATCGTTCCATTAAATTAAAAGGGTTTAGTCTTTATTCTTTGATACGTTCACTATATTCTTAAAGGGAAACTTGCATTGACTTAGTAGAGGGGCCAAAGAGGTGGCAGTAAGAAACCAGAGCCACGTCCAGTTGGAGGGTCTCCCCATCTGTTGGCGGCATGCTCTTAAAGGGCATTGGACAAGTGATATCTAAAAATAGAGGACCCCTTTAAAAGAACTTATTGGACAGGCGATTTGCTTTAACGGAGAGGATCTCTAAGTATTCAGGGACCCCTGTAAAATGTACATACAATATTAATATTCCCTTGTCCGTCAGGTATAACATACCATCATCCGTACCTGGATCCAGAAGAACATATATATACTCTATCTCTATAATTAATGTGTCTCCTATATTTTACGGTCAGGTTTTCTAGGCCATGTGTCCATACCGGGTGCATGTGTAAATCCGTCAAGAAATACAGTCCTATGAAAAAGTTTGGGCACCCCTATTAATCTTAATCATTTTTAGTTCTAAATATTTTGGTATTTGCAACAGCCATTTCAGTTTGATATATCTAATAACTGATGGACACAGTAATATTTCAGGATTGAAATGAGGTTTATTGTACTAACAGAAAATGCGCAATATACATTAAACCAAAATTTGACCGGTGCAAAAGTATGGGCACCTCAACAGAAAAGTGACATTAATATTTAGTACATCCTCCTTTTGCAAAGATAACAGCCTCTAGTCGCTTCCTGTAGCTTTTAATCAGTTCCTGGATCCTGGATAAAGGTATTTTGGACAAACAATTCAAGTTCAGTTAAGTTAGATGGTCGCCGAGCATGGACAGCCCGCTTCAAATCATCCCACAGATGTTCAATGATATTCAGGTCTGGGGACTGGGATGGCCATTCCAGAACATTGTAATTGTTCCTCTGCATGAATGCCTGAGGATTTGGAGCGGTGTTTTGGATCATTGTCTTGCTGAAATATCCATCCCCGGCGTAACTTCAACTTCGTCACTGATTCTTGAACATTATTCTCAAGAATCTGCTGATACTGAGTGGAATCCATGCGACCCTCAACTTTAACAAGATTCCCGGTGCAAGCATTGGCCACACAGCCCCAAAGCATGATGGAACCTCCACCAAATTTTACAGTGGGTAGCATGTGTTTTTCTTGGAATGCTGTTTCTTTTTGGACGCCATGCATAGCGCTTTTTTTTATAACCAAACAACTCAATTTTTGTTTCCAAAATGAAGCTGTCTTGTCCAAATGTGCTTTTTCATACTTCAGGCAACTCTATTTGTGGCGTACGTGCAGAAACGGCTTCTTTCTCATCACTCTCCCATACAGCTTCTATTTGTGCAAAGTGCGCTGTATAGTTACCGATGCACAGTGACACCATCTGCAGCAAGATGATGCTGCAGCTCTTTGGAGGTGGTCTGTGGATTGTCCTTGACTGTTCTCACCATTCTTCTTCTCTGCCTTTCTGATATTTTTCTTGGCCTGCCACTTCTGGGCTTAACAAGAACTGTCCCTGTGGTCTTCCATTTCCTTACTATGTTCCTCACAGTGGAAACTGACAGGTTAAATCTCTGAGACAGCTTTTTGTATCCTTCCGCTGAACAACTATGTTGAACAATCTTTGTTTTCAGATCATTTGAGAGTTGTTTTGAGTAGCCCATGATGCCACTCTTCAGAGGAGATTCAAATAGGAGATCAACTTGCAATTGGCCACCTTAAATACCTTTTCTTATGATTGGATACATCTGGCTATGAAGTTCAAAGCTCACTGAGGTTACAAAACCAATTTTGTGCTTCAGTAAGTCAGTAAAAAGTAGTTAGGAGTATTCAAATCAATAAAATGATAAGGGTGCCCATACTTTTGCACCGGTCAAATTTTGGTTTAATGCATATTGCGCATTTTCTGTTAGTACAATAAACCTCATTTCAATCCTGAAATATTACTGTGTCCATCAGTTATTAGATATATCAAACTGAAATGGCTGTTGCAAACACCAAAATATTTAGAACTAAAAATGATTAAGATTAATAGGGGTGCCCAAACTTTTTCATAGGACTGTATAATCAGTATATACTATATACTCTTCTATAGGTGTTTCATTGGGTTACACTCACAGAACAGCTTAGATCTAATAAAGTTGTGTCTTTGCATTGCTCTAAGATGGTGCCATTGATCCAGTAAAGTCATGTTTTCGGAAGCGTATCTGTACTATCTCGAATGGAGGGTGCGAGTTATTGTGTCATTTACATTCAGGACTCTCATACCCCCTGTAAGAGGTCGGATTGTTTCCACAAGATAAGAATGAATGATTATGGGTAGCGAATTCTCTTATCATTTCCAACTAAATGGATTGTGCCAGAGAAGAAAACGCGCCAGGTTCCCTGAAAACAAGAGCAAGACCAAAAGATATGTAAAATAGATCCTTCAGGGTCTCCCCAACTACAGGAGGATATTGTAGATGGAGTCTTCAACTCTTCTAATCAGTTTCCCGGCACTGGAACACATGGAGTATTTGGAAGGTTTCCAATATGTATTTTCTTTCTATTGCATGGCCCCAACGTAATCCATAGGGTACATGATCTATCAGGAGGTCTTTGGAGTGTGGGAGGAAACCGGAGTACCCGGAGGAAACCCGGGGAGAACATACAAACTTCTTGCAGATGTTGTCCTTGCTTGGATTCATAGGAGGTCAGATGTAATGGAAGAAGGGAAAAATATTCATCAAGAATGCTAGAGACTGGCCGGATTCAGGTCTGTTGACCATTATTAATCCATGTCAGGAACAACAAGCCACAAGGAACGACAGATTGGTAAGTACTAGAAGCATAGGTGACAGACAAGACAAGCGCAACAAGTGTCATCTGCATTGAGGAAACATTAGAGAACTTGTTGGATGATGAATAGTAATAGTAAACCAGTGGAAGACCCTTCAAAGGCACTCGAGGATCCTCCAGCTCTTGGGAAACACATACCTTGTGTTTGTCATGTCTGCACCACTTAGACTCTTCCATTCATTATAGCCATATCAAGGGCCACGCATGCTTTAACATAAGAGGGCTTCTTACTGATCGCTAGCCTAAAGTGCACAACGGTGATGGACTATTTGAGGGTTTGCAGATGGTTGACGACCTTGGCCCCAGCAGATTTTGTCTGCATCATAATAAAGGACTCTCAAGCAGGTTGTATCAACACTGTAGGGATTGTAGGGTTATAGGTTGGACTTGATGGACTAATGTCTTTATCCAACCTCATCTACTATGTAACTATGTATCAATAAACAGAGATTCCTGCAGATGTCCTGTAACCAGGATTGTGAATAAGGATCTCCCATACCTATGGGAAAGTCCATTTACCACGTGCCCCTATGTATAGTCATAGTGTAGAATGAGGAGGCCGGTTACTTTGCATTCTAGCTCAGCATTGCCTTTTCTATCTATCCAATTTTTTCCCTGATCTATTTATACGGCAGAATTTTATTCTTTTGTTTGTGTTAATCATAGTCAAGGTCATGTATGAATAGTAACACAATAGATCTAATGTTATTACTCTGCATCCATCATGTTTAGGGCTGCATCTGGGTGTCACACAGGGGCGTAACTACCGGGGAAGCAGCGAAGGCAGCTGTCACAGGGCCCAATACTGTGTACTGGGGCCAGTATGGGGCATAATACTGTGTACTGGGGCCAGTATGGGGGACATAATACTGTGTACTGGGGCCAGTATGGGGGACATAATACTGTGTACTGGGGCCAGTATGGGGGACATAATACTGTGTGCAGGGGCCACTATGGGGCATAATACTGTGTGCAGGGGCCACTATGGGGCATAATACTGTGTGCAGGGGCCACTATGGGGCATAATACTGTGTGCAGGAGACACTATGGGACATAATACTGTGTGCAGGGGTCACTATGGGGTATAATACTGTGTGCAGGGGCCACTATGGGACATAATACTGTGTGCAGGGACCACTATGGGACATAATACTGTGTGCAGGAGACACTATGGGACATAATACTGTGTGCAGGGGCCACTATGGGGCATAATACTGTGTGCAGGGGCCACTATGGGGCATAATACTGTGTGCAGGGGCCACTATGGGACATAATACTGTGTGCAGGGGCCACTATGGGACATAATACTGTGTGCAGGGGCCACTATGGGGTATAAAACTATGTGCAGGGGCCACTATGGGACATAATACTGTGTGCAGGGGTCACTATGGGGCATAATACTGTGTACTGGGGCCACTATGGGGTATAATACTGTGTGCAGGGGCAACTATGGGGCATAATACTGTGTACTGGGGCCACTATGGGGCATAATACTGTGTGCAGGGGCCACTATGGGACATAATACTGTGTGCAGAGGCCACTATGGGGCATAATACTGTGTACTGGGGCCACTATGGGGACATAATACTGTGTACTGGGGCCACTATGGGGCATAATACTGTGTGCAGGGGCCACTATGGGGCATAATACTGTGTACTGGGGCCAGTATGGGGCATAATACTGTGTACTGGGGCCACTATGGGGCATAATACTGTGTACTGGGGCCACTATGGGGCATAATACTGTGTGCAGGGGCCACTATGAGACATAATACTGTGTGCAGGGGCCACTATGGGACATAATACTGTGTGCAGGAGCCACTATGGGACATAATACTGTGTGCAGGGGCCACTATGGGGGATAATACTGTGTGCAGGGGCCACTATGAGCATAATACTGTGTGCAGGGGCCACTATGGGACATAATACTGTGTGCAGGAGCCACTATGGGACATAATACTGTGTGCAGGAGCCACTATGGGACATAATACTGTGTGTGCAGAGGCCACTATGGGACATAATACTGTGTGCAGGGGCCACTATGGGGCATAATACTGTGTGCAGGGGCCACTATGGGGGATAATACTGTGTGCAGGGGCCACTATGGGACATAATACTGTGTGCAGGGGCCACTATGGGACATAATACTGTGTGCAGGGGCCACTATGGGGGATAATACTGTGTGCAGGGGCCACTATGAGCATAATACTGTGTGCAGGGGCCACTATGGGACATAATACTGTATGTGCAGAGGCCACTATGGGACATAATACTGTGTGCAGGGGCCACTATGGGGCATAATACTGTGTGCAGGGGCCACTATGGGACATAATACTGTGTGCAGGGGCCACTATGGGGGATAATACTGTGTGCAGGGGCCATTATGTGGCATAATACTGTGTGCAGGGGCCACTATGGGACATAATTCTGTGTGCAGGGGCCAGTATGGGACATAATACCGTGTGCAGGAGCCACTATGGGACATAATACTGTGTACTGGGGCCACTATGGGGCATAATACTGTGTACTGGGGCCACTATGGGGCATAATACTGTGTGCAGGGGCCACTATGGGACATAATACTGTGTGCAGGGGCCACTATGGGGCATAATACTGTGTGCAGGGGCCACTATGGGACATAATACTGTGTACTGGGGCCACTATGGGACATAATACTGTGTACTGGGGCCACTATGGGGCATAATACTGTGTGCAGGGGCCACTATGGGGTATTATAATGTGCGCAGAAACGTGCGGGGGGGGCAGTGGTAGGGGTCAGTTGGACGAGGTCTTCAGCGCCGGGGGGGAAGGGCGGGGCCCCTATGTCAAAAGTTCGCCACGGGGCCCCGCCATTCCTAGTTACGCCACTGGTGTCACATTATAGAACAGGTGAAAGCTTTGCTATAAACCATGACCCGCACTAGTCTTAGCCCTGTAACCTTTGATGGTTCATTGTCACACTTGTACTATCTCGACCTTATCTAGACAAGGCTTAGGCAGGTAATCTTCAGAGCTGCCTGTACACATGTGAATATCTTAACCAAATATGACTTATATTGCCCACTAGTTCCCGGCAGTCCTGGATATTGCCTATATCAGTGAAGGATTCTCTTTCCTGGTTTGCTCACAGCCTTATCCTCTGCACTCGGGATTGTATTTTGCTGGAATATCCCCTATACTAGGAGTCGCAGATAAATCCATCAAAACTGCCGAATATAGGACATGTCTTATTTTATTATAGTCCATTCACATAGTCCACAAGAAAAGCTGTTGTGTAAATCGGGTTCTAGGTTTGTATTGATTTTCGTGTAGCTGTGCCTGGTTTCCGTTCTTTGGGTCCCTAAGCGAACCTGAGGCGAAAACCTAACCCTCTTAAAAAGCAGTTACCCACAGAAACGGGAAACCCCATAGACTATAATAGGGTCGGCTGGGTCACAAGAAGAACTTTTTAATGTACTAAAATTCCTTGAATCCAGCATTGACAGACACTAATGGATTGGCCAGTATTTTGTATTATGGGACACTTACATAAGTGCAGAGATCACAGAGGACGCCCAAAGTAAAGCAAATTCTACAAAATATACAAATATCACTTTTGGTTTGCTTTGCTACCTTAAGGAGACTTTGCCTTTACAGGCCTCCTTACAGTATGGAGCGGCTTACAGACCGTTCATGGAATTCTGGGAAAGGAATATGCAAATACATTACCCTTCATAGAAAAGGAAAACTTCCTCTAGCGCCACCTTTTGGAAGGTAGTTCTCTATAGATCAATGCCTGACTTACTAAGAACTTGAGTGACATTGACCAAAGCAGAAAATCTCTTCCAAAAGTGACCCATCTGCAGCCCGCTGTATCAGGGTTATTGCAGGTGAGAGGTCATAGATTTGGGTCATAAGGGGTACTTTTCTTTACTAGATTGGGGCACCCCTGAAAAAAAAATTACCTTGGGGCACCGACTCAAAAAACATGTTGCATGTAGACCTCCTTTTGGTCTTCTCAGAGTGTCGCCCAAGGTTGGGAATTGCTGCCATAGAGTCTACTAGTTGGTTTTCCCTACTCGCGTTAATATTTTGGATTATCGTTCAATTTTAATGTTCAGTCCAAGATTCTCACGTAGTTCATGTAGAATTTCTGGATTCTCCAATGAAGAATAAGAAGACCTTTATAATAAATCTGTACAAAGTGTCTAATTCTGATAGAGAACCTTCCTAAATAAGATATTGTGCGGCGGCGATTCTTGCTATAGTGTGAAGTTTCACAATGTTGCTCTTTGTTGTTACTTTGTAGCGCTTTGTTCTTTGGCTGCAGCTTCTATATGTGACTGTATTCTATGGGCCTGTGTGCTCTATATAAACACCGGTCACTTGTGGAGATTTATTTCATGACTACCTAAAAATGTATTCTGGGAAAAGATTGTGTTTTATGGCCGCCCCTAAATGCAGAAGGAGAGAGCGAGAGCCTGTAATATGATCTGTTCTTGAAAGCTTTGCTGAGGGTAGCATGCTGCAGACATAAGCTGTGTCAATAGGAACTCTATTCAGTCTGAGCAAACAGCCTCGTGACCCATGTTTGATTGGCAGCCTGTCTAAGGGAGGGCCTTTCTATAGAAAGAGCTCACATTTTGGCGGCACTTCTGACTGATTTCCTGACTGCTTACTTATTTTCGTCTTCTCGGGCTGGGAGACTTTGTGCACGCTCGTATTTCTCGCTTTGGTGGGCCATCGCTGGGAATAGAGCACGTTGGAGTATGCGGAAGATGGTGGTTGCTTTCTGTTCATGCTAATCCCTGGAAAATGCTGCTCGGGCTAATGAGAGGTTTCCAGTCGGAGAAGAGAATGAGGTATGGGCTCACTTTACACGTCCAGATGCCAGGTGCTTTGCCAAGACTGTGCGAGCTAAGAGGGGCAAAGTACTGTAAGCGCATGTGATAATTGGACGGGGAAAGTACACGGTTTACGGCGAGATTGCATGTGTCTGTGGGTGTGAGCGCCCTTGTGTTCTGACTGCTCAGACCTCACCTATTCTATAACACATTCATACAATGTCCTGCGCTGGACTGCACCACAGCTGGACGCCCCCATGTGCACGCACGGATTATATACCATATAACGTATCATTCTACTAGATCTAGAAGTATAGCGGTGCTGTCAGGACAAATGTATCTAGATATTATACTGCAATAATACAAAATCTAGACATGCCTGTATATCTATTCCCTGTAGTATCACATATCATGGATTTGCTTTGCACTTACATTTTTGCATAGGAAAAAGTTCAGATCCTACACCCAAAAGAGGCCGTCACTTTCACTGTAATTGACGGATTGTGATTAGTCTTCCAATATGTTGCACTTACATGTATGCTACAATCCTTGTATATATATCTAACCAGCCCCCCTTGTACTGCCCAGAAAGAATAACATCAAAGATGTCATAGAAAATGGCGCAAATACAGCTCACATAGTTTTACGGAATATGCAGACCGATATGCGTGTACTATATTTATTTTAAGGGTGGCGTATGAGCCGAGGCCACAACAGTAGTATTGTGCGTGCCTTGTACAGGGCTTTAGTCCAGCTGTGTAAAGGTGTGCAGTGCACCTAGGTAGTATTAACCTGTTCAGTACATGAAGAATGAGGATATTGTATGCACGCAGGGCAGGGACGATGGAGTTAACCAGAGTCTGCTGCAGACAAGGGAGAAGTCGCCTGATATTTATATGTTTACTGTTGTGCAGAAGTGAAGACGCAGGAGGAAGTGCTGGGATCCAGCGTGAGCGGAAATGCTGCTGTGTGTGTGTATGTGTGTCTGAGTGTGTATATGTGTGTGTATGTGTGTCTGTGTGTATATGTGTCTAAGTTTGTGTGTCTGTGTTTGTATGTGTGTGTCTGTGTGTATATGTGTATGTGTGTGTATGTGTGTCTGTGTGTGTCTGAGTGTTTGTGTCTGTGTGTGTGTGTGTCTGTTTGTGTGTGTATGTGTGTCCATGTGTATATGTGTCTGTGTGTGTGTGTATATGTGTCTGTGTTTGTGTGTGTATATGTGTATGTGTGTCCATGTGTATATGTGTCTGTGTGTGTGTGTATATGTGTATGTGTGTGTGTATATGTGTCTGTGTTTGTGTGTGTATATGTGTATGTGTGTGTGTGTATATGTGTCTGTGTTTGTGTGTATATGTGTGTGTGTGTCTGTCTGTGTTTGTGTGTGTGTGCCTGTGTTTGTTTGTGTGCGTGTGTATGTGTATATATGTGTCTGTGTGTATATGTGTGTATGTGTATGTGTGTGTATGTGTGTGTGTGTGTGTGTATGTGTTTGTGTGTGTGTGTCTGTGTGTGTGTATATGTGTGTGTGTGCGCGTGTGTGTGTATATATGTGTTTGTGTGTGCGTGTGTGTGTGTGTCTGTGTGTGTGTGTGTGTGTGTGTATGTGTATGTGTGTGTGTACTCTTGGAGGTTGTCTGGGCGGCCTGATCTAGGAGGCTGTTTCTTGCTTCCCCTCTTGCTTGTATCACAACTATATAGTGTACTGGTATATAAAGGTCACATGTATGTACATTATACACATAAATACAGAATAACTACAGTGTGTGTTTATATGTAAATATACTGACACATACTGTATTTGTAGACGTATTAAAGTTACAACATGTAACATATAAACAGTCCGCTCGCCTTTCCTATATATTATAATGCATTACAGACATGCGGACGCTATCATACCCCAATATCATGACTTCCATTTGAGATCAAATAGTTTACAAACTGACCCCCATTAACTTTTAGTAGGATCCTTTGGGATCTCTGCACTTGTCCACAATGCAGATAACAATCCATGCTATACTGTTCTTGCTAGTAAAAGTTGGCAGAAATGCAAACGGGACCCCTAACAAACTCTGTAAACATGGTAATGGTGACTGTGCGAAGCATTGCATATATAGGTACATTGCAAGGGTTAATGCACAATGATGTGATGTATCAGCTCTGTTCAATGAATGACTTTTGCATAGTTGTAATACTGCACTTGCAGAAGTCTTGGGTTATGGCATGTTCAATGACAGGCTACCGCCATATTGTAGTGACACATATAGAAGCCTGTGCCTCAGCAATACAGGCCTGCATACATTCTCTGCCTCTCTACAGGCTCATGGAGGCCTTTGTGCATGAAATATCCATACACATTACAGCAAAATCGGCCAAGCTTGCCACTTTCGGTAGGTCATGATGACTATCTAAACTCTACATGGGCCGGCTGACTCTCCCATGACAGATCGGGTCAGGAGAAAGAAGGGTTAGGTGTGTTGAATTTCAAGGTGCACGACCCTTTTGTTCTTAGGAGAGATGGGGTCTGACTATATCTGACCCTTCCCTTTCCATTAACAACACAAGCTCACTGAGCCGAGCATGCATGTGTATCGATGTCAGATGACGCATTGGTTCGGCCATGAAACTCTTGTCCGTGTACTATCACCGGGTTCAGTCCAGTAAATCTGCCACACATGGACAGAATTTCACGGCCGAAACTTTGTTGCGCGAAAGCAGTCTAAGCCCCCATAATGGAATGCACGCCAAGTGTCATCCAAGTGAACCCCGGACCCACATCGGATGCCCACTTGGTCATGTGCCTGTGGTCTAAGGCTGCTTTTACATGACAACGTTTCAGCCATGAAGCTCTGTCCATGTGTGGTGGCTTTACAGGCCTGAACATAGTTGCAGAAAGGACCTGCCACTCCCTGTTAGCGGGTTACATCTACTACTGTACATTAAAGAACATATATGGGGTCCAGCTGGCCCATTATTGGAGACCTGTCCCGGCTTTCACAAAAAAATTCCTGTTATATTTCATAGCTTCAGTAAAACTTTACAGACTGACTGGACAAGACCCAATGTTGTGACCACTCCTGTGGGTGAGACCGTGAGTCACCCGATGATTCATGCAGATTGTTATTCGCTTTATAGACCTCTATGGACTCCGCACGTTCTTATGAATGACAGATCTGTAGATTGCTGCTGAATGTATGTTTTGCTACTGGTATTAAAAGACGACTGAAGAAGGAGTAACATGAATGTATCCTGTATTACCGATTATAGCGACATCGACAATCCTAACCCTTGGAAAGCACCGGGCACAGCACTATTAATAGGACACAATGCACACTTGGATCCATTGATTCTTAATTCCTGGTACTTTCCAATTCCATGTGGCGCCGGTGGCCATTACTCAGACATGGGTGCAGCCATAGGGGGTACAGAGGTCATCTGAACCCTTGTGCCAGTTTAGGAGACCACAGTATTATGAATGGCCCCTGGTAAGAGATGGAATTTGCATTGGGGATCTTGAAACAATGTCAGCCCAAATCTACATCGAAGCATATTTCCTTACTGTAACATCATCTGTTTGAGGATGAGGTACCATATTTTACAAAAATTTCATCAACAGAATTGAAGGGTCTCTCTAGAGCATGGTATGACTTTATGATCAAGATGGCAGTCCATCTTCTGGAACTCTATCTGATTGGGGCCTGAGACCCCTTGATATTCCATCCTTGCATGGCGCCACTCCGTGCCTCTGAGATTGCTGCTGTGGAGGAATTGACCCCTTCACTCTTCAGATCAGTGGGGATCCCAGAAGTTGGTCTCCACCAACCAAGAAGTGGTGGCATATTTGAGAAATAAGAAGACAAGAATATCTCGTTCATGGTTACTTATCGCTGGACGACATTCCAAATCATTATATGACGTAAGATGGAGAAGCCATATGATTCATTAGTAGGAAGGGCGTCCATACCATAGATGTGCATGTCTATGTGTCTAAGGCTAAGTCATGGTCCATTACGCAATTTGGTGAGAACTGGTGAATGCCTCTATGCCAAGGGAAACACAAGTATGTCCGTAGATCCGATCTGACAGCTTTAGATCCTAGTGAATCTGTCTGCGTTCTGGTATGTATCACGTCGTGTTACAAGATACCCACCAGTGCTTCCATTGATACAACAGGAGACCTATACGTACGCGCATTCACCTCGCACAATGGCCGCCTCTGCTGGTAAATGCCATTTCTATTGATTTTTGTTGGAAAAGGTCAGCGTGAAACCTCGAAAGAAATGTGAGATTTGTGTCTATTTTTATAATCCCCATCCAATAAACAGGTTGACGCGAACTATAAATCCGGGAATCGTAATTGTACATTGCAGAAAATGATTTCATCGATAGGTAATGGGGAATATTTGTTATATATTAGGTTATCGTGATTTTCCTAATCTGAGACTGAGCAGTGACAGATTGGAGTCTA
The DNA here is from genome assembly GCF_031893055.1 of Leptodactylus fuscus. Lineage (NCBI taxonomy): Eukaryota > Metazoa > Chordata > Amphibia > Anura > Leptodactylidae > Leptodactylus > Leptodactylus fuscus. The sequence goes on from NC_134275.1 coordinate 6,429,416, forward strand.
GACTGTGTGAAGTGTCTCTATTACTATGGTGCCCTTGAGGTAGAGCCTTGGAGAGGTCACGTCTAGATGAAGGTATAGACAGCTGACTGCGGCCCTATAACAAATGTGGCATCTTGTATCTTAGCCATAATGAGTCTGACATGTGCGGGTCAAATCTGATTAACCTTCCCCATCCGATTTCCTCTTTGCAGAGGAAAGGTTGTATGTCTAACAATTACGGCAAGGATTTCTGCAGCCACTGACTGTACGAAATATTTGGACGAATTCTCTACTCCAAGACAGAAAAATAATCATTTATTGAATAAGATGTTTGGCGGAGGGGGTTTTAGGGGTACAAAAACAGATTGCAACAATGTAATTAAATTGTCCTTTAAGGCTGAGTTGATACATTGTATGTTGGCTGAGCCGGAATTTGTAGAATTTAATCGGAATTAGTGACGTTAAAATGAGAACTTATGATACCATTGATGGGTATATGAGCACCAGGGATCGGCACTGGAGCCAAAGAAGCTATACATTATTAAGCAGTGGCCATAACTCCCATACACTCCAGTTGGACAGCCATTTGGGTGTAATACATTTGTCCTCTGCCGATACTTTTCCATGGCTTTCCCTAGCTACTGTTTTGGCTGAACCTTAGAATTTGGAGCTGGTTCTGACTTGACCATGTGATCCATGTGAACCTGAGTTGATCCATCTCCTCCCTTCTCTCCGATGTACATAGGTAGTCGCTGTACTATGGGGACTGGCAGTATAGGGTCATTGTATTAGTAAAGGCATCCCCTATACTACAGGTAGGCACCTATGTAGGAGGCAGATTGACTAGAATGCCAGGCGCTAGTTCCAATAATGTGACTCAGAAGTAGAGTTGAGTGATCGGGATCGGGATCGGAAAAGATCGGATCCTGATCGGCGATCAAGCACATTTCACGATCGGGATCGGCTGGAAAATGATCGGAAATCGGATTTTGAAATCTCAAGATCGGCTCAACCCTAAAAGTGACTTTTCCCAGAGAGAAGCATTGACTAGGGTTGAGCAATCGGGATCGAGAAAGATTGGATCCCGATCGGCAATGGAGCAAATTTCACGATTGGGATTGGCTGGAAAATGATCGGAAATCGGATTTTAAAATCGATGCTGAAATCTCAAGATCGGCTCATCCCTACTTAGAAATAGAGCCATCTAAGAAACCCAAGGATGGTCCAAAATAGAAGAAAAAGTGCATGTATGAACAGTCCCTGTACAACCCCTTTGTGGGGAGACAATGCCAAAAATGGGGCATCTAAATGATATATTAAAGCAGTCTGCTAGAATTAAGTATCAGACATGTTTTTTTTACGTCTGAACAACTACTAGTTTACATAAGGATACATTCACACTGCCATCATATAGATCTGTTGTTATAATCCATCATAGGATCAGAATAATGGGCTGAAAAACAAACAGAATGACTGATGCAGACAGAGCACCATCCATCGGCATCAGTCTTTATTCACTGCATTGTTAAAAACCTGACGCCTCCATCTTGTTTCTTCACATTACAATGAATGGAGATGGATGCATGTGGAGGGCTCGCTGTCGGCATCACTCAACCTTTTAGCTTTTTGGTCCATTGTCCTGATCCTACCATAAAACCAGACCTAAATGCTGATAATGGGAACTTAGACTAACATTCCAACAAGTCGCTTTGAGGTTCTAGTCATGGAGGGCCCAACATTGTAGTCACGTAATCTTAAAGGATACAAGTGCTCGTATAAAGCGCGGCCGTACAATACAGTAATGTGGACGCCATTGTTTGATCTTGGGGGCTCTTGGGTACTTGGAAAATTGGTGCTTGTTGTAATAAAGTCAAAAGTAAAACATATATGTAAAGCCAGAGAAGATAAAAGAAATCCGAATACAAGAACCATCTAGCGGTTGTCTGCAGATAATAGACGGGCTGGATCCTGGGACTTACAATGGAGCCGAGGACATAATACTGGATGTGCATGCTCCTTGTTTCCTCATTCACCTCATGTACGAGACTTCTTGTGACATTTTCAGGACTGCCAGCCAAAGATGGAGAAGAAAATTGGAAAACTGAATAGTCTTGAGCTGAGCTTGAGCCGTCTTTCTAATTCCTTTATCGGTGCAGTCACGGATGTCATGTCACCAAACCTTTCAGCCTTGTTGTTCTTCCAGTTGGGTTTTGTCCAGGTTTACTATATTTAGCCTCTCAATTCCCACAGGACTGAGTTCATCTCCCTTTGATATTTTCTGCTATTCAGTCCCATAAAAGAGTTTCGATTTGATCAACTCCAGTTACAATCTCGTATCGGTATATTTGTATCATTTTGGAGGTTCTTAAAGGGGTTTTTTTTGGCCCTAAATCATTTTTTTCATATTGATGACCTAGCCACAGGATGTCATTTGTATGTAATTTGTTGGATCTGACACCTGGATCCCTTACAGATCAGCTGTTGCAGCAGTCTCTGTGGAGTATATGCAGCGCCGGTCCTATATAAGTAATAGGAGCGTCGCAGCAGCCCCATCCGCTACACAGTGTTGCATATGGGAAATGGCATGCTTATGCAGGAGCGGTGCTGCACACGGGATCAGGGTGTCAGACCCTGACAGATCCCATATGAATGAACTAACAATTCCGGACCAGAGAATCCCTTTAAGAACCAAGTAACTGTTGGGTCCCCACTGACAATTCCATTGTGAGAACAAGACCTTACAGAAATTCTAGGCTATAATTACTGCAGAAATATTACGATTCTTATGTGAATTCAGTAGCAGGAAGGGGCCATGATAGGATTTCATAAAACTCCATATGTATTGTACAGATGATAAAAAATAACAATGTTTCCTATCTATATGTTGTTAAAAAAAATAATCCAGTGAAAAGTTGTGATTAGGGTTGAGCCGATCTTGAGATTTCAGGATCGTTTTTAAAATTCGATTTTCAATCATTTTCCAGCTGATCGTGAAATTTGCTCGATCGCCGATCAGGATCCGATCTTTCCCGATCCCGATCGCTCAATCCTAGTGGTGATTAGCGTTGAGCAATCGGGATCAGAAAAGATCAGATTCCAATCGGCGATCAAGTAAATTGGAATTCCGATCCCGATCTTTATTGGCAGGATCGAGGTCTCACTTTAGTTCCCACAATGCTTGGCTACTGGCCAATCATTGTGGGAAAAGCTAACATTAGGATTGAGAGATTGGAAAGATCAGATCCCGATTGGCGATCGAGCAAATTTCATGATTGGGATTGGCTGGAAAATTATCAAAAATCAGATTTTAAAAACGATCGTGAAAACTCAAGATCGGCTCAACCCTAGATATGGTGTTTACATTCATAGCATGGTGCCATCTAGTGTCCAAAGTGTAAAGAAACGTGCACGACCACCTGCTGACGTGAAAGCTGGTGGACACACGTGCTCAGTCAAACAGAAGAATGGAAGTTCTTTCTGTGGCTGAATATATATATACCGTATATATAACTTGGAGTATTTACAAGGCAAATTATTCTTTTGGAGTGAAATTACAGTACAGGGTGACCCCGGGATATCTTGTTGGGATATGATAAGTGCTATGATGAAATATGTGCTGGTGATCGCAACGTTACTGTCAGCAAACATGAAGAACATTATAAATCACATGCATGAGAGAAGCCTTCACTATTATAAGAGCACTGAGTGAGGACTTCAGCGAATGAACGACCCGGAGGCAAAAGCCAGAAAAAGAATTGGTCTTTATGGAGAAAAGTTTAGCAAATGGCCCTATTTAAACATGTCAAGATCTTACAGAGATGAGAACCGGTTTCTGACCATTGCACAGGGATCGGGTTGAGGTGTTGCAGTGTTGCATGCCATTCTCAATACAAAACTGAATTTCCTTGTTATACTGACAAGTCAAATGGTCAGGACAACTGAAAAATTCAGGTCCACCTTGTAAGGCCCCATACAAACGATCATGTGCATTGCCACTATGTCATTTCTATGGCCCCATATGCACCACCGTATTCCATCCACGTTCCATGCATGTTGTTCAATCATGGCCCAGCTACATGCACACGGTTATATGTCTGCAGCTGGGTACACAAGGTACATAACCTCGAGTATTGCATTAGAGCGTCAGATTGCAAGGTTTAAGGAACATGGGAAACACTAATGTAAATATTCAGTGTAGAGATCCCGGTTAGTTGTGGTCCTGTATGGAAGAATGCAAAGTATGCGCTGAAAGAATGCAGAGTCGGAACTATGACAATTGAAAGTGGAATCCGGCAGTGCAAGTACAGCTACAGTATATGTAAGCACTTCCTAGTCTTGTCTGGGAGCCCCTCGAAAATCAACAGAGCCCCTTTAGATATCACCTCCTTCCATTTCTGGCCCTTGTTTAGCTACAGTATGGATAATCTAGATTGATATTGGCAACTTCCGTCTTTTTTCCTCCCTTTAAGTAAATATTGTTCCATCCTTGCCTTTCCCTCCGGCCAGGCATTACTTTGCTATATCGCAGGTCTGCTGCACCTTGGTCTGTCCACAAGGGCAACAACTCGGCCTACATTACACAGCTCTATAGGAAAGTCACTATCAAATCCAACAATCCCCATCTAGCTGTATGATCTCAAAGAAGGAAATCGTTGCAGGTTATTCTAACAGTCCGATAGCAGAAGAGTAGACTCAAAGATGGCTTCCACGTGAGACCATGAAGTATTTTTTAAATATTTTTAATGGGGTGTCAAATAAACCATTTAGAGAATTCTCAGCCAAAATTTGGGTCCCCAGTTATGTTTTTAGGCACAAAAATAGGGACCAAAAAAGTGGTTCTTATTCTAGAGGACCTACAATGTAACTCATTGATTATAATAGGAAATGTGTAATTCCTGATTTCCCCTGTGGGGGTGCTGCAGAAAAACTGCCTACTTGTTACAGGTGAACAAATAGTGAACTTATCTAGCAAAGAAGAATTTTCCAAAGTGGACAAAGTGGAATGACTTTATGTTCAGGTAGTGACTTACAAAAGCCTCGCTACCTCCTATTCATTAAAGGGGATGACCACTTAGGACCTCTCTAATTGTCCAGCCGGCAGAAGGTATTGCATCTGTTTGCTGACTACGTGCAATCCATACAGCTAGTCGTTATATATCTATATGTATCTATGTATGTCAACGTATTGATAACCCGCCCCCCCATATAGCCATTACTAAATGATTTACCCCTTATGTGAGTGACAAAGACAAAAGACATAGTTGTAAAATATCGTCTGAAAGAAGTCTAGCAAGTCGAGAGACACCTTACAACATACCCGGAGGGGTGGGAGGGGAACGCACAAAACTAATTTACTTGTTCTTATGATTAAACTAGGTTGAGAATAATATAGAAGCCATGGTGACTATAAAACACCAGACTGAAATGTCACGTTACACCCAAATGTAATATTTCCATAGGCAAATCAGGGAGATAAAGCGTTTGCATAAAATTTTGTGAAGGGTTTGTAAGTTATTGCAATGGAATATCATGGTGGCATCGCTTTACCAGTACACTGCAGCATATAAAGGGTTCAGGTCAAATCTATTCGCTTGCAGTGTCCTGTTATCCAGAAATTTAGGGTTAAAAAAAATCTATAATCTGTAAAATTATAGACTAAAAAAAATATCTTACATTATTTGATATTGTGCTGACCCCAAGTAAGAAGCTGTATCCTAGTCCAGAGCTGAATTCTTAATTCTGCTGTTCTCATTGGAAATAGTTGATAAGTTTAACCCTGAAACTTGTGCAAGGTCCACAATAATAATTAATAAATGGAATGAAAGCAATTCACTCTAGACAATCGTGTTAAGCGGTACGTTGTCACATATCACGGGCACCGCTCAACCGTGAACATACTTGGAGTGAATGGAGATGCCTGTACCAGCAATTCTAGCATGGCTGACTGACCGTCTAATGTGTATGAGGTGGATCCCCCCTACCCACCCCCATGCCGATCTGTGACCTGTTGTATTTCAATGGATACAATGTTTTTGTTAAAATAAATGCATGCTCAGAGTCAAGTGTGCATGTGATTGGGGCAATAGGAGAAATAGCCAAACCCTCCGAGGCCTGTATGAAATGTGGGGCTAGTGGGGCGTCTGATGTAATTGATCAAGACATAACACGTACAACGCTTCCTGACCGACCATTGGGTGTTTAGGCCGTGATAGGAACTCCATACCGGTATCACCAGCTAGGAAACCCAAGGTCATAGTAAGGTAGTCAGGAATAGACTTGCCATATGTGCACCTTCATACACCAGAACTGGGGCCTTGTAGGCGAGGAGGCCTCTCCTAAATATACTAGACTGCATACGATGGACTAGACGTAGGGTTCCCAAAGCTTACATATACTGTCCTAGCAGAATTTACTATCCTGTCTCCTGTGTTAGTACTTGGGGGGTGTCTGAATTATGTATGCCAGCTTGGTTAGGCGTGCAAGCAAGGCCCGCACAGTGACTGCAGTACACCTGGCATGGCTTATATGTATAGTCTCTATTAGTTTATGCACAATGACCTTGACTCAGGTTTTACGTGGCCAAGGCAAAGTATAAGGGCTCATGCACACGGAGTTTAGTGCACGGATACTGAGAGGAAAAAGAAACCCAATGGGAAGCTTTTTTCCGTGTGGATTCTGACACGAATCCGTGCACGTAAACTCCGTGTACATGAGCCCTTACACAGAGACATAGAACATGAGACTCTCAGGCCATAATTCAGATCTATAGGTGAGTGATATGTCTGGAGGGGACACGTGAGGTAGCAGAGAGTGCAAGGATCTCCTGAGGTGTCCGGCCTATCTTCAAGGATGAGGAGTTCACTTTAATACCTTCCAACAAGATTCAGATGCCATATCATCTGCTCAAGAGCATCGTTTTTATCTGTTGCCAAAGCTTTGATTTACAGATATTTTGGCTTTTGTATAAAAGCAAGGAAATTCGGTCATAGAGCTAAATCCATATGGATTTTTTCATCAGAAGAGTCTTTTGTTCATAAATGACCAGACTCCAAAGGGAAGAATGGAGCCCTATCAGCACATTCACCAAAGTCGGGGCGCCGCTGACTGGGGCACGACTACATACTTGTGGGCTATGTACTACAAGACTATGCAGGACTATTGAGAAATATGAAATATAAACCCTGGCATTGCAAATTTTTAACACTCAGCGTGTCAATTATTGGAACGGGTTTGCAATGCCAAGGTTGAAAGCCCGGGCCAGCCGCCTGAGAATCATGATTGATAGCCCCAGAGAAAAACAAGGGTCGGTTCATTGCGGGATGACTAGGGTGGACGTCTTGCAACCAACCCAACATATGGGGCCTTGATTTCAAGGAAAGCATCTAGTAGGCACCACTGATAGCCTAGATTCATGCAAAGTTTCTAAGTGTCTGATGCATTCTTTTTTTTTTGCCATAAGTAGGCCCGCTCCCCACATTCGTTTTTATTAATTCTGTGTGTTGTATCCACCATTGGGTTCACCTCTAGCCTATGACTACCTGTCTCCTTGTGCCAGACCCTTGCTGCTTCTAGATAGCATTACGTCCTGCAGAATAGACTTACGATCCACTATCTTTATACTTCGAGGGCTTGTCCATTTACCAACCTTGTAATCAGACGTGATCATCTACATACGACAAGTGAAGCTGTGCTTGTCCTTTACGGACCCGGCTTCAGCATAATAAATCACTGTAGATATCAGATGTGTCCATTTTGGAGACGTCCATGCTGATGCCGCAATGTTCTCTATGTTATCACGTCTGATCTAATGTTGCTCTTCTCAGATTGCACTATTTCGCTCTCAGTCCTTTTTCGAGGAGCTTTTAGTGCTTTTTGTCTCGTCTTGTCCTAGTGCCAGCACATTTAACATTGCCCGTGTCCTCATCTTTGGCCAAGCTCAATTGCAGTTGATACGTACTTTGCAAAGTAGATGTACCGAGATGCAAGATATACTGTGCAAGGTATAAGCAACGTAGAATACTTGGACGTTGTTGCCATTGTCTTTGGTAGAATGTGCTCTCGGCACTTCCTGCTGACCAGGTTGGATCCGCACGAACCCCTGCAGATTCAGCATCTTCAGTTTTACTAGATACGAGTCAGACGCCCAAAACCTATTTGAGATTCGCCTACTAAGCACGCTGCTCACAGAGCATGGGAAAAAGTCTGAAGTAATTCATAAAGACTATGTGGAGGGGGGAGGTTCCCCAGATAGGGCTTAGCTGCTGCAAAGGGAGATTGCAAAGAGATTCTCTTGTGCTGGAGGACCTGGCCTGTCCATGTATTACAATGATTTCAATAAGAACTGTGCAATGCTTATGTTCCCCTGCAGAGGTGTGGGCATTTATCTATTGCTGCTGATCCCAAAGGTTCACCTAAGAACTGTGTAATACTTCATTTTTCCTGCGGAGGCACTGTTTTTTCCAACAGATTTCAGCTGATCGACAGAAGCTGATCATCTTTATCATCACTAGAGATGAGCGAATAGGAATGAATGGGAGCGGCCAGCACGTGGCCCGCCACGTGGCTGGCACCGGCTACCGGCGCTTAACCCTTTGCTGTTCACCCGCTCCCATTCATTCCTATGGGAGAGAGGTATTCGAAACTATGTTTTGAATACTATTCGAACCAACATTAATCATCACCAAAAGTTGGCCATTGATTTCAGTGTAACTAGCTCACCATCTAATATATATGGGGTCTCCCAATACTCCACCAATGCAGCGATATGGGTGATACGAATCGGGCGGTTGGCCTTATCCTTCTGACAAGCCACCACCGACTGGTTCCTTCTTTTGCCCTATTCAGGACAGGGAGATGGGGATATAGCTGTTGGTTGTCGCTTATTTATATTTTAACACCGTTAATGCAAAATTTACCAAAATTTTTGTTTCTGAACTGAAAAAAAGACAAAAAAAAAAAAGAAAATATCCCGATATAAGCTGCAGCATTGTCAATGAAGACCTCCGTAAATACAGAAGTTGCCTCTGCATCTTCTAGTGAGGTCTAAGACTATGAGCCAGACCTTGGAACCACATATTGTAAGCGAATTGTATAGGCATCTCACCTCCTATGGGAGCAGGAAGATGAAAGGCGGAAGCCATAATGCTATTACGGAGAATGGAATGAAAATAAATGACAAGCAGTACTTGTGGCCTGGACTGTAGCATGTCCAAGAAACAATTACATGTCTTTTACAATTATCATAACCCATTTGAGAGGGAAAGTGGACAGAGTGGCTTCCATATGTGAGCAGCGCTCGTACATGCGCGTCTTTTTTTAATTTGATATGTCTCGCTAACATGTCGGCTCCGTCTAGCTCATCTTTACAGGCTGAAATAATGATGGAAAAAAATACTCAACAAGTTATTCATGTATCTAAATACTGATTGTCTGGCAGCAAAAACACTTTGAATCACCCCAGGAATAAAGGGTTAACAGAAGGAGGTCTCCCATTTAGGCCCCTAATCGATTATGTGTCAGTATGTGTCCAATAGGAACCATTAAAGGCTTCATTTCACCTGTGCAGGTACTACGAGGAAATTGGGCACACAGTGGATTGTTCATTAGATTACAGTCAATTCTTGGGGTTCCATTGATGGGGGTTTCCACTAATAACACTTATCTGAACCAAAACGTAAAGCACTTTATTTTAAATTGTTGCTTTTTTCTGGTCACTAGGAGTCTCTATTCTTGCTAATTTGATGTTCACATCCTGTCACTAAGGAGGTTCCGTCTTTAGAAACTAGCATGCTCAAATTTGGAACAAATTGAGAGGAGGGTCAGGTCTCTCTTTACAGAGTGCAAGTTGTCATAGCTTAGAGTGAGTGTAAGGAGAGTCTACCTACTTCTGACTAGCTGCTTGTGTTATTACTATTATCTAATAACCATAGATAATAAGCAACTTTCCCTATTGTGCTCAGATCTCTCTATTCCTGAATCAGGGATCTTTTTAGCTGCATCATAACCTGGATTCAGAGTCCAGTGTCCTTGAAACTTGGGTTTTCTCAGCTAGTTGTAGCCTGACAAAATTACATGTAAGGAAACCATTTAGTACCAGTAGTAGTAATAATGGATAGAGGATGGCGGCAGACTGCTCCTAACTGTACACGCTCCCTGCCTCAGACAGGAATGCAAAATGTGTTGCAACCATAATGGGGATACTAGCCACAAAAAAACTGATACCGTGTATGAAGGCTTCTACAGTCTGCCCAGAAAGACCCTTCACATAGAAAAAGTTTTATGGCTGCCAAAAGCTGCCGTTGATTTCTGTTTACCCCTATGAACCCCAGAATATGTACCTAACTTATGATGAAGCATGCACCTCATCAGAAATTGGGCACAAACTTCGTTGGAGCAGGGGGTTCCAGGTGTAGAGTATACCAATCTTGATATCTCAGCCCATTGCATCTTAGATGCAGGTCACAGCATTAGATACTGGGACAAAGTTGAAAAAAACCAAAAACACATGGACTTTTTTTTTTTAGGAACCGATTGTGTGGTGTCCAGTTCCCATTTTCCCAGAGACTGTAGCATGACTTTTTTGGGTGTGACCGTTCATATAAGTTGCATTAGAAAGTTATTCATTAAAGAATGAAGGACACTACAATGATTAGTTACGATGTGACCAAAAATGACCTTCACATTGACCATCTTGAAGCTGTGTGCGCAGAAGGTCTGTTTTCACTTGTGCCCCAGGTGCAGGAACCAAAAAGGAGTCTGCCAACAAACTGTTTGCACAGGGTAAACATTGCATATGTTCTATGTGTTACACGGTTTGCTGTTCATGAGCACGTTGGTACGTTTTACCTAAGCTTACATTGTATGTTCACACATGGCAGATTTATTGCAGAAGTTTTTGTGTTCGAAAAAATTCTATTTCATGTAAGGCCTCGTTCACATCAGCGTTTGTATTCCGTCCGGGGGAGTCTGCATGAGGACCTCCCCCTCAAACTTAATACTGAATGCAACTGCAAACGGTGTGCCAGAGAAAGCACATGGACCCCATAGACCATAATGGGGTCCGTGTGCTTGCCACCAAATCTCTGCAGGGATCATACGGACAGGAAAGTAGTTCACAATCTACAGTACATTCCTGTCTGCATGATTCGTGCAGCCAGCACACGGATCCCATTATAGTCTATGGGGTCCATGTGCTTTTACTGCACACCGCTTGCAGTTGCATTTGGTATTCCGTTCAGGGGGTTCTCATATGGACTCCCCTGGACGAAATACCAACGCAGATGCGAACACTGCATACACATGTATACTGCTCTAACTGGAAATCTGTATGCACTTAGCTACCCCTCCTGCAGGTGGCAGACACCTGACTTTTACTATTTAAACAGGGTTAGGCAAAACATGGCTGCTTTCTGTCAGAAACTGTGCTATGTCTATCCATGGTTTGCATCCACCCTCCTCATGGATGATAGTATGTGAACGGTACACAATCTACTTTCCTGTCCACATGATTCGTACGGGCAGTTCACGGCAAGCACAAGGACCCCATTATAGTCTATGGGGTCCATGTGCTTTCACTGCACACCGCTTACAGTTGCGTTCGGTATACCATTCAGGATTCATAGACAGATCCATTTGCTTTCAGTATACTGGATGGCGTGTGATTTTCAAGGTGCCTGGTAAGAAGGGATCAGCACTTTTCCTGATGTTAGATTCTTCCTACGTGAAGTGCGAAGACCCGGGATTGTTACAGACGGCACCCCACCTACCGCAGCCTGCACAGACTTGTTGCAGAAGCTTCATTTATTTTCGAGTGCGGATATCATGGGGTTTTATAGCATAATAGGTGGAACGGCTTGGAAGATTAGCACATTCACACATATAGAAATGGTTTGGGATTGACGGAGAATTCCCCCTTGTACCTGTAGGATCAACTCCTTCTAGTAAATTCTATTTCTGTGCAACACCCTTCTCGGTGTCTTATAGTAAGACCTTGAGCTCTCCTCCCCAAAATGGTGTGTATGAATGAGCATGTGAACCTTGCCCTATATGTATACAGTATATCAAGAGCCTTTCCCACCGGGTCTCCCTAAGGTTAACCCTCCGTGGTGTGAATTTGGCTAGGCTTGGAATCAGCGTTAGGTTATTGTGACAGTGAAGCTTTGGCTGTTCCTCTCTTACAAAATAAGTCTGTAAAGCAGATGTTTCCTAGCAGACTATAAGATGACAGCGTTTGATGTGCAGATGGAAACTACTTGCTTTTTTTTTTTTTGCAACATATTTTTTTAAATTACAAAAATACAAGCGTGAAGGCTCCGCGCCACTGTGCAATGGATGACAGTATCATACTCGTGGGGTCCGGAGAGCCAAGGTCTGGGGTGCGGTATTATGGCCTTCAGACCGGAGAGAGGTTCTAACTATTTCTTTTACATGTGGACTGGATCCCTGAGTACGGCTAAAGCCCCACATAGCAGGCCGCAGCCACAAAGCATGGCAGAAACGCAGCACTCACGCAGCCACAAAGCACGGTTTTTCCAGCAGCACTCAGAAAATCTGCTGAGCTTTCCTTCACAGACTTTCTGCTTCCATTATACCTATAGGGAAACTGCTGGCTTTCTGTGGATAGTATTGACATGAGACAATGCAAGCGCTTTCAAATTGCAGCATTTGCTGCAATGTGTGCATGGGATTAGCCGGAATCTCATCCACTTTGCAGGTGCTATAAATCACAACAATTTCGCAATGTTGGGCCCAGGCCTTAGGCCTCGTTCACATCTGCGTTGGTATTCTGTCCGGGGGAGTCCGCATGCCCCCCCCCCCCCCGAATGGACTACCAAATGCAATTGCAAGCTCTGTGCAGTAAAAGCACACACACCCCATAGACTATAACGGGGTCCGTGTGCTTGCCGCGCGCTGCCCGCACGAATCATGCAGGCAGGAAAGTAGATTGTGAAGTACTTTCCTGTCCGCATGTTCCCTGCAGAGATCTGGCGACAAGCACACGGACCCCATTATAGTCTATGGGGTTCATGTGCTTTCACTGGCACACCGCTTGCAGTTGCGTTCGTTATTCCGTTCGGGGGATCCTCATGCAGATTCCGACGGACAGAATACCAATGCAGATGTGAACAAGGCCTAAGACTAAAGCCCCACATTGTGAAATGCAGCATTACATTTTTTTCAGCAGCATTTTTTATTGTATTTTTGCTGCTTCTTTCTCTGCATTTTTTTTCTTCTCTTATTAAATCTAAATGGAACTTTTTTGCTCCATTTTTCCCCAAACAATAGTTGGGATAGACAGAATCTAATTGACTTTGCTGGTTCTGTAAAATGCAACCTTTCTTTATTGTTGCCTTTCGGCATCGTGGGGCCTTGGGTTAAGGCAGAAAGCATCTAAAAATGGTGCAGAATAAAAGACCCCTGAGACCTCATTGATCTGGGATCTGTTTGGGTCTGTCATATGCAGTGGCGTAACGAAAGTCTTGTGGGCCCCGGTGCAATCTTTTGTCCTCATCCCTACAGTGAATTCTTGATAGTGATTGTTACGGGTGCTGAGGAGTTTAATCCACCTTAGGTGGTTCGGGTAATCTGGGGGTCTCCTTGGTTTATGGGCCAGATGGAAGTTGCAAACTCAGTACTGATGCCAGTGCTCCTGGTCCCTGATGTGACTGCACTCTCTGCACCCCCTCAAGTTACACCCCTGGACATACAACTGATTTATCCCAGTTGGGATTTCCATTTCTTTTGATTCTTTTGATGGAGCAAAATCTGACTGCATGAAGTCTTACAATCCAGTGGTTAGAATTCATGTAACATAAGAGGTTTTTCATGTCTTAGCTATGCTCCTTATTCTGTGGACAGACCTCTCGGACATTGCTGGTATTTGCCTTCCTGACTTCTACATGTGTATTTATTAGCAGTTCCTTCCGATTTTTCTTGTTTGCGTATTTGCAAGGACTGATTTCAGGGCGCAGTCTATCAATACTGTAGCGCATTGTCCTTTCTTCTGTAACACTCTTGTAGTTTCTGTAAATATGGCCGGTTCCAGTCTAATGGTTTCCGCTACATGAGAATCTGGCTACCTCCTATTCATTTCACTGGGTAATAGGAATCTTTTAAGCAGACTTGGCTACGGTACGTTTGGGTTCATGCGACTGCTGGACAGAGACCAATTGCAGATCTAGACAGGAAAGGCTTTTTAGGCAGTCATAATCCAATCCCCAGTCACGAAGCCTGCGGCCCGTTCATCACGCCATTGTCATTGTGTCCAGCATTAGGATGCCTTTACCATGAAGTATCTTCTCTGTTTAATATTGTGCTGGTCAGACATTCATGTTGGATATACAGCAGGTGCGTAGCTTGCAGAGACCTTGCCCTGGGTACTGGGACTAGCTGGTACTACTTTGGCATGGTATGGCTGCCAACCTTAATTGCAATACATTGGGTGGGCTGATGCAGACCCCTGAATGCACGTCAGTATATTGCATTGCAACACTTTATATGCAAGGGCACCATACTGAATCTTTGATCCGACACCCAGTTGTCATTCCTTCTCCCAGGTTCATCTATACTAGCTTTCCCCATAGGATTAGAATGGAGAGATTTGCTGTTACATGTCATCCTCTATACTAGGTTGGATTTGTTATGAAGCTTCTTATAAACCTTTATATTATTATAATGGATACAAATGAGAACAATAACAGGAACATAATAAATGGAGCTCAAAAAGGCAATAAATAAAGGCTAGATCTATCCCGTCCTTGTGTTGCATTTGTAAAATATCCTTGCAATGTGTGGGAGCCCCATTCCAGGCATTGCAGAGGGGTGAGATTATAGTGATCCAGGTGTTCTTCACGCCCCGTCTTCCCTAAACCAAGTACAGTCAGTGCAAAGGCTAAACATGGAGTCTGTGGCATTGAGCAACTAGTTAACCACGTGTTACCCTTATTATATTCTCCTATGTGGTATATAGGGTATCACAGGTGACTTCCTTGCTCTATTATTTGCCACATTACACAGGTATCTTACTGTAGAAACATTGATTCCAGAGGAATTATAAGGTATGATGCATTAAAGATCACATATACGGTCTGTGACAAGCTCAGTAGCAATCCATATGGATTCTATACTAGTTGTCACCTATCAAAGGAAATGTCTCTCCAATGTCAGGCTATCATTAGGCTTAGTGGTCAGAGTGAAAATTGCAAAATTGTGTAGGCTTTAAAATATAATTAAAACTTCTTAAAACTATTTTTTATTTTCCAGC
Source organism: Leptodactylus fuscus (assembly GCF_031893055.1). NCBI lineage: Eukaryota > Metazoa > Chordata > Amphibia > Anura > Leptodactylidae > Leptodactylus > Leptodactylus fuscus. The sequence goes on from NC_134275.1 coordinate 6,444,657, forward strand.
ATCCCATGCAAAGTCTTTATTTCTTACCCATAGGATAGGGTATAAGTGTTTGCCTGGGGGTTCCTAAGTACCCTGTGCAAATAAACTGGGCACGTGCATGACCACTACTTTCGTGACTCCCATAGGAGTGGATGGAGTAGTGGTCAAACATGTGCACTACCTCACCATTCAGATACGGGACTTGGGGGATCCCTGTTGTGATTGTTGATGGTCCCAGTATTAGGACCCCCAGTGACCAGACACTTGCATTCCCTATCCTGTGGTTAGGGGATAAGGGGGACCCTATAAATAGGTTAGGGGATAAGGGGACCCTATAAATAGGTTAGGGGATAAGGGGACCCTATATATAGGTTAGGTGATAAGGGGACCCTATAAATAGGTTAGGGGATAAGGGGGACCCTATAAATAGGTTAGAGGATAGGGGGACCCTATAAATAGGTTAGAGGATAGGGGGACCCTATAAATAGGTTAGGGGATAAGGGGACCCTATAAATAGGTTAGAGGATAGGGGACCCTATAAATAGGTTAGAGGATAGGGGGACCCTATAAATAGGTTAGAGGATAGGGGGACCCTATAAATAGGTTAGGGGATAAGGGGAGCCTATAAATAGGTTAGAGGATAGGGGACCCTATAAATAGGTTAGAGGATAAGGGGGACCCTATAAATAGGTTAGAGGCTAAGGGGACCCTATAAATAGGTTAGGGGATAGGGGGACCCTATAAATAGGTTAGAGGCTAAGGGGACCCTATAAATAGGTTAGAGGATAAGGGGGACCCTATAAATAGGTTAGAGGCTAAGGGGACCCTATAAATAGGTTAGGGGATAGGGGGACCCTATAAATAGGTTAGAGGATAGGGGGACCCTATAAATAGGTTAGAGGATAGGGGGAGCCTATAAATAAGTTAGAGGATAGGGGACCCTATAAATAGGTTAGGGGATAAGGGGAGCCTATAAATAGGTTAGAGGATAGGGGACCCTATAAATAGGTTAGAGGATAAGGGGGACCCTATAAATAGGTTAGAGGCTAAGGGGACCCTATAAATAGGTTAGAGGATAGGGGGACCCTATAAATAGGTTAGGGGATAGGGGGACCCTATAAATAGGTTAGGGGATAGGGGAACCCTATAAATAGGTTAGAGGCTAAGGGGACCCTATAAATAGGTTAGGGGATAGGGGAACCCTATAAATAGGTTAGAGGCTAAGGGGACCCTATAAATAGGTTAGGGGATAAGGGGAGCCTATAAATAGGTTAGGGGATAAGGGGAGCCTATAAATAGGTTAGAGGATAGGGGACCCTATAAATAGGTTAGAGGATAAGGGGGACCCTATAAATAGGTTAGAGGCTAAGGGGACCCTATAAATAGGTTAGAGGATAGGGGGACCCTATAAATAGGTTAGGGGATAGGGGGACCCTATAAATAGGTTAGGGGATAGGGGAACCCTATAAATAGGTTAGAGGCTAAGGGGACCCTATAAATAGGTTAGGGGATAGGGGAACCCTATAAATAGGTTAGAGGCTAAGGGGACCCTATAAATAGGTTAGGGGATAAGGGGAGCCTATAAATAGGTTAGAGGATAGGGGACCCTATAAATAGGTTAGAGGATAAGGGGGACCCTATAAATAGGTTAGAGGATAGGGGGACCCTATAAATAGGTTAGAGGATAGGGGGACCCTATAAATAGGTTAGAGGATAGAGGGACCCTATAAATAGGTTAGAGGATAGGGGGACCCTATCAATAGGTTAGAGGATAGGGGGACCCTATAAATAGGTTAGAGGATAGAGGGACCCTATAAATAGGTTAGGGGATAGGGGGACCCTATAAATAGGTTAGAGGATAGGGGGACCCTATAAATAGGTTAGAGGATAAGGGGGACCCTATAAATAGGTTAGAGGATAAGGGGGACCCTATAAATAGGTTAGAGGATAGGGGGACCCTATAAATAGGTTAGAGGATAGGGGGACCCTATAAATAGGTTAGAGGATAGGGGGACCCTATAAATAGGTTAGAGGATAAGGGGGACCCTATAAATAGGTTAGGGGATAAGGGGACCCTATAAACAGGTTAGAGGATAAGGGGACCCTATAAATAGGTTAGGGGATAAGGAGACCCTATAAATATCTATTTTCATGGGAAACATCACTAGTAAGAAAAATCCAGTGCTTTAATTCTTATGGTATAAATGGTTAATTATTACAAAACCTCAATCCCCTGCAGCTATTATGAAGCTTCTTACTGGTAAAGACACCAAGTCTATAATTATATCATAATTAGGAAGATGCACTTTATAAACTGCAGCCATATTAGAGCAGCTGCGGCACTACAAGTCTCAGCATTCCATACCAGGGACATGGGATACATGAACAGATAGAAGAACACGGGTTATGCATTAAAAACTTCATTTGTTACATGTGTCATATCTCAGGGTTCTCATGGTCTGAACAGTCCGTAGCATTGTCCGTTGTGCTGGAGGCGACACACCCCAAAATGGCGTTGTTTACCCTTGCTTCGTAGACACGGGGCTTTAAATCCCTGTTATTTACAGGCCTCGGTGTCAGACAGGCGAGAACACATTATATATTTATGATCCTTGTATTTTATTTCCCCGATGGCGTCTAATCATGGAGGCGATCACATTCGCCGCTGAACGTGAAACTTTCTTAGGACTCACAGTGTTAACAGAAGTGCAGCTCGGCTCTGACACATTGGAGCAGCCGCTGCCAAGAGCCCATGAATACGCTGAGCAGGATTGTGTAACCTTGCATAAAACACATCATTCTTAAACAACAAGCAAAGTATGTGAAAGCGCCTTCGCTGCCAGAGATCTCGACAATATTTTGCCAGCCCGCTTGGAAGTTGGCACTGAGGCGTCTTGGGGATGTATTAGTTAAGTTGTGACGGGCCTTGGCAACTTCTGCTTTTCCTTATAAGAATATTATTCTGAAATGTAGCTCTGGTGAATGGAATGTGCGAGAAAGCGGCCAGTAAGGACTTAAAGGTGCAGCACCCCAGAAAATAGGTCCATGGCACGTAGTCAAATGATAGAGATACATTGTATCAGGGCCACCATGTCTCTATCCCTCCATGTTGTAAGCAATCCTAATGCTATTCCTCTTGCCGCCCCTTGGGAGTGTTAAAATCCTAAAGCACGATCCTTCTCGCCCCCAACATCGGCCATCAGAGGAAGGTTGAGAACAGTGGCGTAACTGGGAATGGCGGGGGAAGTGTTAGTGGGGTTCGCAAGCTCACGGCCTTACTTACCGATCCCTCGTTCCAGCAGGTAATGGCCTATTAAAAAAAAAATCAGGGGCCCGAAAGCCCAGGCCATATGGCGGTGGCTACCACTGCTTTCCCGGTAGTTACGCCCCTGGTTGGGGGTCATATAGCACTTCCTAAATTAATATTTTCCTTTAAGGGGTATTCCCACCTTGGCATTTATGTCTATATCCATCCATCTCAGGGACCCGTGTCCTTCTCATACGGGGCCACCTGCTCGGCTAATTTTGGAATTCCTGTATAAGGGACTGGAGAGTTGCGCTCTATTCACTTGTGGCCAAGAACTGGGCCCCATATTAGCAATAGGTGCAAGTCTCATCACTATCAGGCACATCCTATGAGTAGACACCTTGAAGGCTGAGACCTCACGTTGCAGTAATGCAGATTTTGCTGCATTTTTTTGAGCCAAAGCTAGAAGTGGATCGAGCAGAAGGTCGACGTATGTTTCCCGTTACTTTGTAGCTACTTGTGGTTTTGGCTCAAAAAAAAACAGCAACCCCGCGGCAAGCACATGGACCCCATTATACTCTGAGGTCTGGGTGCTTTCACTGCACAGCGCTTGCAAATGCGTTGGGTAGTCTGTTTGGGGGATTAGCAACGTAGATGGTATTTGACCAAGGAAATAAATCTTTGCACCCACGAAGGACAATAAGGCCATGTTGGGTTATGGACAACTTTGGGCTGAAAACAGCAGAATAAAAATGACCAAAGATTGGTCGGGTGCATGACGCAACGTGATAAATGAATGGCCGATAATCTGGGAATAGAGTCAAAAATGGCCACTTTGTCCCAGAAGAATCTCCGGTCTATGACTATGTATTTTGTAGCCAATTCTTTGCTACTGTCCACTTGTGTAAATGTGAGCCCTACAAATTCCTCCCCTGGAGTAAATAGGGTTAATGTCTGCCCAGTGCTGTCTGGTTTCCCCCATCCTATGGCACTCGGCCACCAGCTGAAAACTAGACTTTGCCCGGGCAACACTTCTGCACGGTCGTAGCCTTTGCCCGTCTTCCATTGCTATCAGACTATCGCTCCTCTTTGGTTGCAGTCACTTATTGAGATCAATCTGTGGAAAACAACCCCGAGCACATGTCAGACACCAGGCGTTCTCGTAATAAAACCGATCTGCTGCCAAATAGATAGCTGTGAGCTGAGCGCTGCTATTGGGCGCACGCCCAGACCTCGGAGCTAGGCGCGATGTCATTGGATCCTGGCCTTCTCCACCATGCGCAGAGTCGGGTAGGAAATTCCCTCTTGCAGTCTACAATGGCTGCCTGCACTTTGCCGTAGTGTCAGTATCTTGGAGGTTTTCCTGAAGCTGAGACTGTTTCTCGTGTCTTATGTGCTATGTTTGTGATAACGCTGCCCTTCTTCTGATTACGTTTCGTTTCCTCTCTCCGCAGGTTGCTGAAACGTGCCTTTTTTTCCGAAGCTAACGCTGCTTGGATTTCTGTCTAGTGCTGCCTCTGTCTTTTTTTTTTTTTTTCTTTTTTTTTTTTTCTTTTTTTTTACTTGCCGTTGCTTGCAGGCCAAAATCCTACGGCAAATCTTCAAATTTTTACGACTCGTCATGCCTGTGCCCATCGTATAATTCATCAGAACAAAGAGAAAAAGGAAAATTTTTGCCAATTGCTAACGCGCTTTCACCGGACAACGACAACCCATTAAGTCGAGAGCACAGATTTTGTTTTCGCGGTTTTGCATAGGCTTACGTACTCCTCCCCTCCCCCGCCCCACACACCCGCAAGTCCCGAAGTGGCGTAACGCCGACACATTCAGACTTTGACATTTGCACTTTTAAAGAGCTGGCCTCTGGTTAGATTTATTTTTATTTTTGATTTATCTGATAAAACTTCTATTTTATGGTTGGATTTTTATGTTTTATTCGTGTCTCTAAAAAAAAAGATACAAATTGACTTTAAGAAAAAAAAAAAAAATCGAAAAAATTAAAAAAAAAAAAAAAAGAAAAAGAAAAGAAACCTTAAGTGCTGACAATTTTTTTTAACCAAAGTGATACAAATAGTTCTTTTATTCATTTAAACTTGAATTCCACTTTCCCCCGCCCCCTTTGTGATAAGAAGAAGACGATTGTAAGCACGACGGAGGTGATCCTGTCTTTAATATGGCTGTTAACGTCTCCTTGGTGCGTGACACAAAATGGCTGACGCTGGAAGTTTGTCGCGAGTTCCAGAGAGGCACTTGTTCAAGGTCTGATGCAGAGTGCAAGTTTGCACATCCGTCACGGAGTTGCCACGTGGAAAACGGGAGAGTTATCGCCTGCTTTGACTCATTAAAGGTAGGAGAAACCTTTGATCCTTTACTGTACTTGAAAGTCATTTTGCTTTGTTGTATTGTACGGGGCTGCAAGGGTAGAAATTGCCTACGAAAAGTTTTGGTAGCCATTTTGAGAATGGATAGGTTGCAGGGGATCAGGTGTCTTGCGTTAATGGGCGTTCTATAGGGTTGAGCAATCAGGATCCCGAGCAAATTTTACGATCGGGATCGGCTGGAAAATGATCGGAAATCGGATTTTGAAATCTCAAGATCGGCTCAACCCTAAAAGTGACTTTTCCCATAGAAAAGCATTGACTAGGGTTGAGGGATCGGAAAAGATCGGATCCCGATCGGCGATCGAGCAAATTTCACGGGATCGCCTGGAAAATGATCGGAAATCGGATTTTAAAATCGATCCTGAAATCTCAAGCTCGGCTCAACCCTATTGTTCTAGAAAAACATATTTACAACTCAACTGTGAAGATGGAGAACCTTAAAGGGGTTGTTCCATTATCAAACTTATTCTCCAGCCCTCACGTCCTGCACTAGATGTAATAAATTTTGCCTACTACTTATAACATCGTTGAAGGCTTTCTGTGGCAATCCAAAGATCCAAAAATATTAAAGGGATTCTATCATTAGAATCCCGTTTTTAGCTAAACCCACGTCAGAATAGCCTTAAGAAAGGTTACTCTTCCCCTACCTTTAGATGTCTTCTCTGCGCCGCCGTTCCTTAGATATCCTGTTTTTTGTCCATATGCTGATTAGTTTTCTCGCAGCACTGGGGGTGGTCCCCAGCACTCAAACAGCACTTGGAGGCGTCCCTTGTGCTGCAAGAAAACTATCCCAGCGGCACCTTCTTCTTCTTGTAGCCTCCTCCGCCTCTTCTTCCTTGTCCCATTACGTCTTCTTCAAAAAAGCGCTGACTGAGCATGTGGTCGAATGGGAGAGGCCACAGGAAAATGGCCGCGGATATGCACAGTGGGTGCAGTCGGCCATTTTCCTGTGGTCGAAGAGGAAAGAAGAGGCGGAGGCGGTGAACAAGAAGAAGGCAGCTCTGGAGAGTTTTCTCACCGAACAGCAGCCACCCCTAGTGCTGGTTGAGTACTGGGGACCGCCCCCAGTGCTGCGAATAAACTAATTAGTATATGGACGAAAAATGGGATATCTAAGGAACGGTGGCGCGTAGAAGACATCTAAAGGTAGAGGAAGAATAGCCTTTCTTAAGGCTATTCCGATGTGGGTTTAGCTAAGAATGGGATAGAATTCCTTTAAGAAGGGGCAACACGGTGGCTCAGTGGTTAGCACTGCAGCCTTGCAACGCTGGAGTCCTGGATTTGAATCCTGCCAGGAACAACATCTGCAAGGAGTTTGTATGTTCTCCCCGTGTTTGCGTGGATTTCCTCCCATACTACAAAGACATACTGATAGGAGAAAAAAATCCCTTTAAGCATTCCAGCTCTTAAATGCTGTATATACCTTAGCAGGGTTTTTTTATTATTAGTAGTAGTATTCTTGAATTTTAAAAAATTTTGGCAACAAATAATTTTTGAAATTGGGTATAACTAATAAAATGTTTCTCATCGCTATGGCTAAGCACGAGGGTACAAAGTGCAGGATGCCGTTTCTTATCTAATCCATCAGACTCTTTCCATTTCCCTGGCCAAACGCCTAAGCATTGATGACCAGAGCCCAGTATGTATATTCCTATACGAGCAAACTCTGATCTGATCATAAATCAGCTGAAAGATCTTTGAGAATAGGTCAGAGCAGGGCTGGAGAAGGAGCCGCTCAGCAGTCTGTGTGATGGATGAGCTAATAAATGTTACTGTACGGCGCTTGGACATACAGCTCTAGAAGCCAAACGAAGCAAACATTTTAATTAAACCCAATTACTAACAATATTTTTAGACCAAGATGCATGCAACTCGAGAATATCAAAAATTTAAAGCAGCACTCCAGTACATTTTTGCCTGTATTGTGCAATATAGGCTATTGACAAAGCACATGCCGGAGCCTTTACATTATACTTTATGTGTTAGTTCCTCTCTGATCACACTGCAAAATCTTAGATCATCCTACACAATGCAGCAGCTTTAGGTCTCTCCTGCCTCCTGCTGTGTTAGAGTTCTCTCTATCAGTTCTTATAAGCAGGAGGCAGGGGACACAGAAAGATTCAGCGGGGTGGTACAGGACTACAGATGGAAGTATAGTATGTCTAGAGGTGCTGTCATGTTATTATACACAATATATATGGTGTTACTATATTGTGGGAGGAATTTTGTCTGCTCTTACAAACCCAAAAGGTCATACAATACAGAGTATTTTTTTTAACTCTCTCTTCTTCATGTTGTGATAGTTGTGATCCATCAGTGTCAGTGACATACTATAGGGTTGACCATCGTTTCTATACTATAATAGATGCATTAGCAGTGGTCGGGGGGGGGGGGCTTTCTACTGAATACTGCTTACTGTTCTGTAAGGCACAGGAGTCCTTCGTCCCCCGGAGAGAGATTGAGACCCTCTAATACGCTAGCTAATGTAGTCCCCGACAAGAAATGTCCTCAGTACGCCCTAATAGGGTGTCATAAACCAGTCTCTTTAGTTGAGATAGCTGTCTACTATAGAGCAGGGGTAGGGAACAGGCTCTCCAGCTGCTGTGAAACTACAACTCCCAGCATGCTCCATTCACTTCCATGGGAGTTCCAAGAAGAGCAGTGTAAGTATGCATGCTGGGAGTTGTACTTTTGCAACAGCTGGAGAGTCGCACATTCCCTACCCCTGCCATACCGTAAACCATTTAATGTAGTGAGCCATACACATGCAGTTACAAGCGTCTGACATCTATACGTTACAGCTTCTGTGCAGGTCCTGTCTTGCTGCAGTAGTCAGAGGTTGGCAGGACCTGCTTAACTTGAACTTCAGGTCAGGCTGAGACTTGTTGTCCTCCAAAATCTGAAGTCTATTGAAAGGATAGGAAGGATGTAAAGACTGATCAGACAGAAGAAGAAGCAGCAACGTCTTACTCTGTGGCATTCAGTTTAATTTATAAGAATATTTCTACAAGGATCCTCCCAATACTACAAATACTCCTTCTATATACTGCAAATGCAATGTGAATGCAACCTTAGTTCATGACTCTCTGGAAGAGGTGATTTGTACATAAGTGGGAAACCAACATAACCCCTAACACTTTAGGGGAAGGGAAGGCATCTTATGTTTCCTTAGACAAATATATAGCCCCTCAGATCCTGGGAGTGATGACATCAGCAAGTGTATTGGGGTTGTATTACTGGAAATGTTGCGCCATTAGTAGCAAACTACTAGATTAGATGCTCAGAGCAGACTCGCACGTTATTATGGCGGTCACGCTATAGATTTGGCCTTTGCCCATTCACTTAGTTCATTTTTGTTTCAAAAAATTGTACAATTGGCAACATTTATTTCCAGGCCTGCCTAAGACATCAGAAAGATTTCATAACCCAACCGGGCTGATGGCGGAAGGGCGCTTGGGCAAATGGACCCTGCTGGATATGTGTGGCGTATATACTGGGAGGTTTTATGTTTTGATCCATATACACTCTGAAAGGTCGGATGTCCAGGACCTTATAGAGCAATACTTGATACAACACCAGCCAGAAATCTACTAATGGAATAGCGAGCCCACCAAACACCTTCCGCCAAGACACCAATGGCACGCAGCCTTTATACAAGATTTAAGTCCCTTGTTGTATGAGCAAACATGGTGTCCTGCCAGGGATCTGATTGCAAAATAGTACTGACAGGAGCAGAGGTTCCGTCCTTGAGACTTGAGATCTGCACAAGCTCAAATATTTCCAGTGAAAGGACCAAAGTGTTTACTTAAGGCTCTACCAATAACCTACAGACCTGAATGAAAAGCGGGTGGTGATAAGCCAAACCCCAGAGCTGGAAAGATGTGGATTTCTCAGGAACAGGAGTAAAAAAAAAGTAAAGTTCTTGTGCAATGTTCAGTGCTAGGATGTAATAATAAGCCGTGTATTCATGGATGAGGAACGTTCTGCAACTTTGTATTTATTTCAATAGTCAACCAACATTTTTTCTCTTGCCCATACAATGGAGACGATACACTTTGGGATCAGTATAGGAAGCCTTCTTAGATGGTAGAGACTTGTAGCTGAAATAATCATCTTGTATAAACTTTCAATGAATCAAAAGTAGTGGAAATTACTGTAGGAACTTTGATAGAGGGAAAAGTGGAATCTTCTCTACCAATATATTACAGACACCCATTTCCTTCAAGTTGCCCCAAGAACTGTTCACTTCTCTGAATGTATTGATAAAATCCGTATTCTCTTAGTTTTATTAAGAGTTCACTTGCCCATAGACAAGATATGCGTAGCTAGGAATGGCGGGGTCCCGTGGCGAACTTTTGACATGGCCAAAGACCTCGACCAACCCCTTCCTACGCATTCCTGCGCGCTCTATTTTGCCCTATAGTGGTCCCTGCACACAGTAATATCCCCCATAGTGACCCCTGCACACAGTATTATGTCCCTTAGTGGCCCCTGCACACAGTATTATGTCCCCATAGTGGCCCCTGCACACAGTATTATGTCCCATAGTGATCCCTGCACACAGTATTACGTCCCATAGTGGCCCCTGCACACAGTATTATGTCCCCATAGTGGCCCCTGCACACAGTATTATGTCCCATAGTGATCCCTGCACACAGTATTACGTCCCATAGTGGCCCCTGCACACAGTATTATGTCCCTTAGTGGCCCCTGCACACAGTATTATACCCCATAGTGGCCCCTGCACACAGTATTATGTCCCATAGTGGCCCCTGCACACAGTATTATGTCCCATAGTGTCCCCTGCACACAGTATTATGTCCCATAGTGGCCCCTGCACACAGTATTATGTCCCATAGTGGCCCCTGCACACAGTATTATGTCCCTTAGTGGCCCCTGCACACAGTATTATGTCCCATAGTGGCCCCTGCACACAGTATTATGCCCCATAGTGGCCCCTGCACACAGTATTATGTCCCCATAGTGGCCCCTGCACACAGTATTATGTCCCATAGTGGCCCCTGCACACAGTATTATCCCCCATAGTGGCCCCTGCACACAGTATTATGTCCCATAGTGGCCCCTGCACACAGTATTATGCCCCATAGTGGCCCCTGCACACAGTATTATGTCCCCATAGTGGCCCCTGCACACAGTATTATGTCCCATAGTGGCCCCTGCACACAGTATTATGTCCCATAGTGGCCCCTGCACACAGTATTATGTCCCATAGTGGCCCCTGCATACAGTATTATGTCCCCATAGTGTCCCCTGCACACAGTATTATGTCCCATAGTGGCCCCTGCACACAGTATTATGTCCCATAGTGGCCCCTGCACACAGTATTATGCCCCATAGTGACCCCTGCACACAGTATTATGTCCCTTAGTGGCCCCTGCACACAGTATTATGTCCCCATAGTGTCCCCTGCACACAGTATTATGTCCCATAGTGATCCCTGCACACAGTATTACGTCCCATAGTGGCCCCTGCACACAGTATTATGTCCATAAACAATTATTATACTCTGGGATCTTTTCAGACCCCAGAGTATAATAATCGGAGACCCAGGGGGAGAAAAACATAAAAAAAACCCTCTGTTACTCACTTATCTCCCGGCTCCACTGTCAGCCTCTGCTGTAGTCCATCTTCAATGACGTCAGACATCACATGACCTGGGACGCAGGCCGGGGTCATGAGACGTCAGACGACTAGGCCGAAGCCTGCCCGGATCATGGAGAGGTAAGTAACAGTGTTTTTTATGTTTCTAACCTCTCCCGGTCCGCCAATCATTATACTCGGGGGTCCGAAAAGACCCCCTAGTATAATGATAGCAGCGGCAGTTGCCTTTGCTGCTATGGCGGTAGTTACGCCACTGATGTCTTCTATACACAGCACAACTACGTCAGAGAAGATCCTACTCCTCTTTCTATAGTGAACCCATAGAAGCAGCAGCAGCATGGTGGACATAGTACAGCAATACTGAACAGTGTAGAGAAGAATTTAACACTGGATGAGAAACAATATCTATTAGATAGATAGATAGATAGATAGATAGATAGTTTCTTATCTTGTACCCTTGATTCATGTTTATATCTCAGGTACTGTTTTTGTGGCTTTGCAAACACATTGCGCCCTGGGCATTTGCCTTGTCTCACATTTCAGGACAGGCTGTATTATATTAGACTTGCATGTATTCATTTATGTTTTCCATATTCGTGGTGTTCACGTTCAGTCCTGGCAGTTTAGGGTGTTTCAGATGTCCTTGTTCTCATAGACGTTGCACTTGTAGAGCCCTCCCTTACATCATAGATCTGTATTTGTCACTGTTCTCTAAGTGCTTCCATTAAAAAGTCAATAAAGTTGGTGGTCGATTTTTGTTGGCTTGGTTATTAGATCGCTATTACAAAGTGACTTCATGAAGCGGATGGTAGTTGTTTCTTCCAAATCCCGGTTCATTTTTTGTATCATTGTTTAGCATAAATCACAAAAGAGATAAAAAATGCATGGAGGTATTGTGCTGCATATATGAAGTTCATTGATAGCAGGTCTTCTTAAAAAGGATCTTGACGTCCTCTAGCACCCGTGATATTATAGGCACCTGGGTGGAGGAGATATCGGTGCTGTTAGTATCAGCACTGATATCTCTCCACTGTCAGAATGGCAAGTCTTACTGCCTAGCATCATCACTGGGATGGAAGTGTTCATAATGGCACAACCCCAATAAGGCTATTATACTATGTGCACAAGTACTATTGGTCCAAACAGCACAAAAAAATATTGGGGGAATCTATTAAGACTGGTGTTCTGTATGCCGGTCTTGATACATTCTGACAAGAAGAAGCTCTGGTCTCTTAAGGGGCCAGAATGGAAAACACCAAATGCCAAATAATTTCCTATATAAATCTCAGTTTTCTGGTGTGAGCCCCAACTCCCCCCGCCAGGTATCTGCACAAGTTGGGCGGCCATTTCTTAGAATCTTCACTGTAAACTCCAGACACAAAGTGCAGAATTTTTTGTATTTTTTTTGGCCATTTGATTTCCTTTCTCTAACAATGTGAACAATGTGGGACATGATGAGATCTTATCATCAGTATAAGAGTCCTGTGCACGTGTGGATGGCAAAAATGTCATTGTTCATTGTTAAAGTCAAGTGCAAAGCTTTTTTTGCTGGGACAAATCTCCGTGTTTGTTGCTTCCTATGGAGGGGACATAAAAACTTTCTTGGCAGCAAAGAAAAATATATTTGAAACCAAACAGATGGCGGCGGTGTAAAGTTCAGGGGAAGGCGTATATGTTTGTTGAGGTCTGCAGGAAACCTATATAACAGGTAGACACAAGCAGTAAACCCAGGGAGCTACAGTTACTTGGCACTGCTACCAGCACAAACAATGGGAATGGTGCCGGGTTGCTCCTTCATGTCCCCTGAGCTAGAAACCCTACTAGGAGGGCAAATCTGTCAGGACTGTTCACCTTGGCAGCAGATGCTAGGTAAGGAGAAACAAGAATCCTTGCATGACCAGGCATCACATGAGGAGGCGGCGCAGTGCGGTGTCAATAGGGACTGGCTGTAATTTGTCTCCCTGCATTGCACCACCTCCTTCCCTGCTTGGTTGCAAATCTTTTGGATACGCCGTATAGGTTTACTCTATCATTATCTGGCTTTGATATGGGGATATCAGCAAATATTCTGTGGATGAGAGATACTTGTAATGGTAGAGGACCATAAATTAGATACTATTCCAGTAACCAACCTCCTTTGGCTAGAACAAGCATTTCAGGAGGGGGGCATTGAATGTTTTGCACCATGGGTGTTTTCCTGTCCGCTATATCACATAAAGTTAGAGGAGTCCTGCTTAGGTTCTTGCCACCTAGTAGCAAATTTAGTTAAGGAGGTGATCAATTAGAGCTGCCCCAATGGAGTCCTAGCACCTACATGGGCTTCCTCTATTGCATTTACATCCTTGACCTGGCACACAAATACTTGCAATTGCCAAATATCTGCAAATCGATCGATTACTGTACTCTAATGATCAATATCAGGGTGCCAGCAGTATATTGGTTATAGAACTTTGCCTGGAACTCTAGAGCTAAGAACAAAGCCTGGGCAAGCTAAGGCACAGCCCCCCTAACATCCCCCTTATTTACATCTGAATACAATGGCAATTTACCATAACAGAGGCATATTCGGATATTTGGCGTAGAATCGCCTCTACAGGGCGCCGGGATTAGGTTTATAGCCAATTGACTGCTGACAGACTCCCTTGTTCTCCTACTTAAGGAGCAGCTTTAAAGAATATATTGCAGATTTCAATCAAGAATGTCTGACCCTCACCGATCAAATATTGGTGACCTACGTGGTCCCAATAGTAAAATATGACATGCCGAGTATTTCCCACCACAGACGGGAGCCAGGGTCTCTGCTTCTTCTTCCTATTCTGCTATCATGGCACTGGGCTAAACGCTATGGTCTGTATCCGGCCGGTCTATCGTCTACCGATCTGGATTACCGGCATGGTTTAGCTTGCTTCCCGAGGACTTGCATCTACTTGAATGATCCCATACTTCTGCAGTGAGTCACGCAGCAGCTGAGGGAAAGTTTTCCCTGGTGACCATTTTAAGTGATGTTCCTTCTGAACGTCATTGAGTAAGCAATGAGACTGCAAAATCTCACATAAAAGGAATAGAAGCTGATAAATATTTTATGATCGCTCTCTACTTTCATCCCTTTTGTCATACGTCACAATTGTCACTGTAGCGGTCGGTATTTTCCTCTGCCGATACGTTCCCGGGAATATTTTGGCACTTGACGGAAGGTTCTATAGGAATGAATGACCTCACTGCTTGTAAATGGGAAAGTCAATCAGGCTCACCCTGTTACTTTCTTGAGGTATTGATCCAGAAGAAAACAGAAAACCTACAAGCCAAGCACTGACAGATGAAGTGAATATCATTATTTTCGGGTTTATGGATCTCTTGAGATGGTGTCAATGGAGGAGATATATCAGGCAGTAAGTGAGCAGTCAGTCCTTGGAAATAATATGGTGGAAGCAGGAGAATTGGGCAAGCGTAAGGCTCGGAGGGCCACACGGAGATGGATAGGTGAATGAGTCAGATTGCTACAAAGTATCAGGTCCTCTGGGGTGTTCCTGGTGTGTAGTGATTGGTAGGGTTGAGCCGATCTTGAGATTTCAGAATTGATTTTAAAATCCGATTTCCGATCACTTTCCCGATAGTGAAATTTGCTCGATCGCCGATCGGAACCCAATCTTTTCCTATCCCGACCACTCAGCCCTAGTGATTGTTATTGTACCCAGGGGTGTAACTAAAGGCTGAGGGGACCAGTGCAAAATCTTATCGTCTTCTTCTTCTGACCTTCAATGCTATGTATGGGCCACATTTCCAACAGAACGTGTCCTTGTCTATATGTTGAACAACTACTACAAGGTTTGTGTATGTCTGAATCCCCTTCCTTTCACTCCAGTGCACCAGAGGGCAGGTGTAATAAATGTCTTCCAGACATCAAAGAAGATTGAAGGAAGGTTAGTCAGCCTTAGAGTTTGTAATGCTGGTGCTCTGCTCTAACCATTGTACTACGGCTCCCAGCAGGCCCTGTCCCCTGGTTACACTGGTTTCTTGCTACGCAGCCTGTGCTTCTCCACGTAGTTGTCTTTTGGCTGGACTTGTCCATAGGGCAAGAGCATGTTCCTTTTCACCATCTTGAGGGTTGACATGTACACCTGTGTACCTACCGGCCAAACCCAGAATGCTCAGAATTCTCTTCCTCAACCAAAGTGCCTAAGCAATATAAGTCTGTAGCCTGGCTGGCTTCTGTATTCTGTCCACTTATGTCCATTTCTTTTGCTTCCATCCCCTTTGAGGACGGACTCGCCCACTAACACTTCACATCCTAAAGAAGTTACAATGTGTCAAGCCGTGGACCTTGATGAAGGATGACTCTGTGCAGATGTAGCGGAGGTTCTGGATGGATTCGCACTTCGTCCACAGCCCTCCTAGCGCACGGCTCGCATTCTTCCTTGACGTTTATCATGCAGAAATATTCTTTGCCTTCATCTCTCGCAGACACCAAGTGTATATATTAAACTCCGTATGACCTTATTAGCACTAATAGTCCATCTAATAATAACTTGCAGTGTAAGCAGGCCATCTGCTCGAATGTTATGGACGAACCAAGTACGTACAGCTGTTTTATAGATATTACTATTAGGCTGCGCTTTCTTCTTAGTGGTATAAGAAGGGTCACCCTAAAACTGCAAATCTAGGAGCCATTGGTCTACTTACCAAGTATAGACATTACTGTAACACATTATATTTTATGGTGCCATTCTCCTGGACATAATACCGCAGCGATCACAGTCTGCAAAACAGATGTAAACGTAGCCTAACATGTATGGGTTACTTGTTTGTAAGTCCATATATATCTGCATTATGGACCTATAGGCACTCTGTGTGCCGCTATAGGGTGCTCATACCTATATATGTAATATAACATGTCCATAGGCGTGATCCTTCACTTCCGGATCTGGAGATGTAAATCCAGTAACGGGCGCAGGCTAATATGCACTTGACCCTACAATGGATGAAGACGTTCCAAGCGTGTGCCAAGTGATACATAGTGTATGTGTTACGATATTGTATAATTTGCAGATAATTTTCCATGGCGGTGCATTAATGGATGTGTAGACTGTACATAGTCCAGTAAGCTACAGGTATATTGACCTTATTGACACTTATCATGCCGTGGTTTTGGCTACTTGCCCGGTTGGGCAACTTAACCATTGTGAGATAATGAAGACAAGTATATATATAAGTATACATTACGGCATGGCCGGTCTAGAGACAGTCGTCTGCTTGGCCATAAATGACTTTTTAGCCATTACACAGAAATTGCTTGCAAATGACATACATCAAGAACGATCTCATTACGGCAGACTTTCTGCTCTCTTAAAGGCATTTAGATGACCTATCTTTAGGATGGGTTATTAGCATCAGATTGGCGCGGGTCCGACACCATGATAATTGGATATAAACTGAGCTGCAATAATCTGACACAATGTGCGGGGCCGTCTGATT